>NW_007726313.1:58597-157143 GCF_000696425.1 Galeopterus variegatus | reverse complement strand
GGGAGCGCCGCCACGCTCCCAAGTGGCGCACTGTAGCAGTGCGCCACCGGGCCGGCCCTCTATTCTTATTTATTTATTTATCAAAGCTTAAAAGGTATTGTTCCCATATGATTTTTAATTACTATATTTATCATTACACAATGTAATAATTTTTTGTGGTTTTTACCAATTTCTTGCTAACCACCCCCACGCCCCCACCCATTTCCCACTTCTGGTACGTCTCATCCATTCTCTCTTTTTGAAAGTTCAACGAATTATTGTGATTGTTATACCTTTCTTTCTTTCTTTCTTTTTTGTTTGTTTTTTCGTTTTTTTTTTTTTTTTCAGCTCTGACTTATCAGGGAGAACTTGCAGTATTTCTCTTCCTGTGCTGGCTAATTTCACTCAATATAATTTTCTTTAAGTTCATCCATGTTGCTGGGAATAGCAATATTTCATTTCTTTTTATGGCAGAGTAGTATTCCATTGTGTATACATACCACATTTTCCTAATCTAGGTGTATGTCGATAGACATTCAGGTTGGTTCCAACTCTAAGCTTTTGTAAATAGAGTTGTGATAAACATGGGAGTGCAGGTATCCTTTTGACGTGATGATTTCCATTCCTTTGGTTATATACCCAGCAGTGGGATTGCTGGATCATGTGGCAGTTCTATCTCTAGTTGTCTGAGGAACCTCCATACTATTTTCCATAATGGCTGCACTAATTTACGGTTCCACCAACAGTGTAGGAGGGTTCCCCTTTCTCCACATCCTTGCCAGCATTTGTTTTTCTGTCTTTTCGATAATGGCCAGTCTAACTGGCATGAGATGATATCTGAATGTAGTTTTGATTTGCATCTCCCTAATGCTGAGTGATTTTGAGCATTTTTTCATGTATCTGTTGGCCATTTGTATATCTTCTTTTGAGAAATGCCTATTCACCTCTTTTGCCCATTTTTTTAATGGTGTAACTTTTTTTCTATTGTTAAGTTGTTTTAGTTCCTCGAATATTGTGGATATTAATCCTTTATCAGATGCATAGTTTGTGAACATTTTCTCCCATTCTGTATATTGTCTTTTCACTCTATTAACTGTTTCTTTTGCCGTGCAGAAGCTTTTTAGTTTGATATAATCTCATGTGTTTATTTTTTCTTTTGTTGCCTGTGCTTTTGGGGTCTTATTCATAAAGTCTTTGCTCAGTCCTACTTCCAGAAGTGCTTCCCCTATGTTTTATTTTAGTAGTTTTATAGTTTGGGTATTATATATGTCTCTAATCCATTTTGAGTTGATTTTGATATATGGCAAGAGGTACAGTTTTAGTTTCATTCTTCTACATATGGATGTCCAGTTTTCCCAGCACCCTTATTGAAGAGGCAGTCTTTTCTCCAATGTATATACTTCTGTTGCCCTTGTCAAAAATCAGTTGGCTGTAAGTATATGGGTTGATTTCTGGGTTTTCTATTCTATTCCATTGTTCCAAGTATCTGTTTTTATGCCAGTACAATGCTGTTTTGGTTAATATAGCTTTGTAGTATGATTTGAAGTCAGGTAGAGTAGTGCCTCTGGATTTATTTATTTATATTTTTTGCTCAGGATTGCTTTGGCTATCCAGGGTCTTTGGTTGTTTCATATGAATATTAGGACTGTTTTTTCTAATTCTGTGAAGAATGTTATTGGTATTTTAATGGAGGATGCGTTGAATCTGTAGACTACTTGGGTAGTATGGATATTTTCACAATGTTAATTCTTCCAATCCAAGAGCATGGAATGTCTTTCGTTTTGCGTCCTCTTTAATTTCTTTCTGCAGTGATTTGTAGTTCTCATTGTAGAGATCTTTCACCTCCTTGGCTAAACTGATTACTAGGTATTTTATTTTTTTGGTGACTATTGTAAGTGGGCTTGCTTTTTTGACTTCTTTTTTTTTGCCATTTGTTATTAGAGTATAAAAACGCTACTGATTTTCGTGTGTTGATTTTGTTTGATTACTAGGTATTTTATTTTTTTGGTGACTATTGTAAGTGGGCTTGCTTTTTTGACTTCTTTTTTTTGCCATTTGTTATTAGAGTATAAAAACGCTACTGATTTTCGTGTGTTGATTTTGTATCCTGCGAAATTACTGAAATCATTTATCAGCTTTGAGAGTTTTTTTGATAGAGTCTTTAGGTTTTTCTATATATAGGATCATGTCATCTGCAAACAGGGACAGTTTGACTTCATCTTTTCCAATCTGGATGCTCTTTATTTCTTTCTCTTGCCTGATTGCTCTGTCTAGTACTTCCAATACTATGTTAAATAGGAATGGTGATACTGGGCATCCTTGTCTTGTTCTTGTTCTTAAGGGAAAAGCTTCTGGCTTTTCTCCATTCAGGATGGTTTGGGCAGTTGGTTTGTCATATATTGCTTTTATTGTGTTGAGATGCTTTCCTTCTATATCTAATTTGCTGAGAGTCTTTATCATAAAGGAATGTTGAATTTTGTTAAATGCTTTTTCTGTATCTATTGAGATAATCATATGGTTTTTGTCTTTGGTTTTGTTGATGAGGTTTATCACATTTATTGACTCGTGTATGTTGAACCATCCTTGCATCCCCAGGATGAAACCCACTTGATCATGGTGTATAATTTTTCCAATGTGTTGCTATATTCTGGTTGCTAATATTTTGTTGAGGAATTTTGCATCTATGTTAATCAGAGATATTGGTCTGTACTTTTCTTGTTATGTCTTTGTCTGGTTTTGGTATCAGGGTGATGCTGGCCTCATAGAATGAGTTAGGTAGAATGACCTCTGTTTCAGTTTTTTGGCATAGTTTGAAGAGAATTGGTATTAATTACTCTTTAAAGGTTTGGTAGAATTCAGCAGTAAAGCAGTCCATTCCTGGGATTTTCTTTGTTGGGAGACTGCTGATTACTGCTTCAATCTCATTGCTTGCTATTGGTCTGTTCAGGTTTTCTATTTCTTCTTGGTTCAGTCTTGGTAGTTTGCATGTGTCCAAAAATTTATCCATTTCCTCTCAGCTTTCAAATTTGTTGGCATATAGTTGTTCTTAACAGTCTCTAATGATTCTTTGTATTTCTGTGGAATTGGTTGTAATGGCTCCTTTTTCATTTTTGTTATTTGAGTCTTCTCTCTTCTTTTTTAAGCTAGCCTAGCTAACGGTTTGTTTATCTTCTCAAAAAATCAACTTTTTCTTTCATTGATCTTTTGTATCATTTTGGGGTTCTCTATTTCATTTAGTTCTGCTCTGATCTTAATTATTTCTTTCCATCTACTAATTTTGGGCCATCTACTAATTTTGTGATCTTTTGTATCATTTTGGGGTTCTCTATTTCATTTAGTTCTGCTCTGATCTTAATTATTTCTTTCCATCTACTAATTTTGGGATTAGACTGTTGTTGTTTTTATAGTTCTTTAAGGTTTTTCTAGTTCTTTTAGGGTTAGGTTGTTTTAAATCTTTCTATTCTTTCATGTAAGCATCTATTGCAATAAACTTTCCTCTTAGTACTGCTTTTGTAGAATCTCTATATTTTTATTTAGATTGCAAATATGAATCATCTAGTAAGGGAACAGCACACTGCAAAGACTAGTGGGGCATACAAAAGAGTTTTAATTTGGTCCTCAACCTTGAGGCATCAGAAATTGATACACACATGTACAACAAGGAATAATACTCCTGGGATTAAGTGATGTAGCTTAGAGAAAATGCTGTCACTGCAGGGTGCCAGGGTTAGAGAAGATTTCATGAAGCTCATGCTCATACAGCAGCCTGGCTAAGAGCAGAGAATGTGTAATGTTAAAAGAAAATCTTTAAACAAATTAAATTTAGCAGAGTTTATTTGAGCAAAGAATGATTCGTAAATCATGCATCACTCAGAACCAGGAGAGGTTTAGAGAGCTCCACCCAGCAAAATGGGCAGGCAGTATTTATAGATGAAAAAAGAAAGTGACATACAGAAACGGCTTGACGGTTATAGCTCAGCATTTGCCTTATTTGGCTGTGTTGTGATCGGGCTCTTGCCTTATATGGACATGGTCTTATCAGTTGGCAACCTGTGATTGGCTGAAACTTGGCTGCCATGATCGGCTGAGATGAGACTCAGCTGTTTGTAATAAGAATATGCTCTTTTTTTTTTTTTTTTTTGGTGGCAGGCAAGCCCAGGCATCTGAACCCTTGACCTTGGTGTTACAACACTGCACTCTAAAGAATATACTCTTAAGTTAGGTTGCAGTTTGTTTACATACTAAGTTGGGTTGCAGTTTGCAAGTGGTAGTGGTTGGGGAGCGTGGACTAAATGGTGGGAGAATGTCAGGGTCTGGCAGTCCTGGGCCAAGTCCTTAAAGGTTTTTCTTTTTCTTTTTTTTTGTAGTGAGAAGGGGGGAAAAGTAGAACAAGGAGTTCAATCTGTAACCTAAAGGGTTTTGATTAAAACTTCACAGGGTAAGTCTCAGCCTCAGGCCACTTATGCATTTTTAAAGAAGTGTGAGTTTGGGGAAGATGGGACACCAGGACTCTGGGCAGCTCCTCATGCTGGAGATTGAAATGGAGAAGTCCCACCCACCTTCTGGGTCTTTCCTGAAGCTCTGGACATAAGGGGCACAGAGGGTGACTTCCAAGGGCTGCTTTCTTGCTTTCCTTGACCTCCACTAGTGTTGGATTTAATCTCACTAGGAAAATGTGTTGTGAAATGTTCATGTCAAAACATTCTGAAAGAATAGAAAGTTGCTCTACTAGACAAAAATGATACATGTTCTGTTTATTTTTTCATTCATTCACTAATTTTCATTCACTCATTCTTATAATCTACATTTATTGAACATCTACTATACACTCATATAAGATACTATGCTGAGGACACAATATAGAGGAAGCTCAGTCCCTGCTTTCTCTGGAGGTCCCTGACTTGTGCTCACATCATGTTATGTTATGGTTGGAACAATTTCTGGCAGGAAAAAGTCATTTCAGTATGTGCTCCATTGTTCTCTTCATAACCTCAAAGAATAGGTTCAGTTTTATTCTCCTACTCCCTGCACCTGTGTGCCTCAATGAAGAAAGTAATGACCAAACACTTTGTTAAATAAAGCCAAACTGTTCTTTCCAGTTGCAGTCAGTTTCAGGGCTGAAATTGTTCATATGCTTACCCTGAAGGATGATGGCCTACAGAAAAGCCCAGTGCTAAATTTGTTTAGTTTTATAATTTTATTCCAATAACAAAAGATGTTTTCCACTAAGCAGGAAAGAAGCAGAAAGCATTTGGTGGGATAAGGTGGTTTCGAAACCTTTCTAGTCAAAGTATTTTGATTTTATTATTAACAACTTTAGATTTTCTTCCAAAAGCCTTCTACATTTGGAAAGAGTAAGCTGAACGTCAGAACATATCTGAAGTGTTATAGTTGCTCTCATACAAAGAGATAAATCCTGGGGATGTTTTTCATCAATTTCAACATTCTCCTCATGTCTTTGCTGTCCAACAAAGCCAGTAGGGAATGAATCAGCTCCAGAACTTTTGGTCTAATTCATTTAAATTTGTTTGCTTTCTTAATCTTTATGGCTATAACCCCTAAATTGTTCATTAAGGACTGGGCAAATGCAGCAACACTGACTTTGGCAAAAAGCTCATTTTTAAAAAAGAGGTCGAGATTTCTAGAACATTTCCAAAACATTATACTAAGAAAGCTTTAATTGGCAGCAGTAAGGTGTTAAGTTTAGCTATTCAATACTTCATGTTTGTCTGAAAAAATACTGCCTAATATGTATTTACCAAAGAGCATTGCACACACAAAATAAATCAGATTTGTAGTTCAATATGCCATGTTGAAGCAAAATGGCAGTGCAGGAGAATTTTCAAGTCAACGTAATATTTTATGGGTTTCTGGGATATATTTATGGTAAATAAGTTATTATAGAGTCTCCTATTTAGATTGGTATATTAACCAAACTGCAATGAAAAGTCTAATTCCTTAAAGTTTTTCTAATTAGTTTACTTTAAATCAATCAAATGGATTTAAAATTTGTTGCTGGATATTCATAGTTTGAAGAGCTTTATAAGTTAAACATGAAAAATCCTTTTCTTTAGAGTAAAATGCCTTTCTAAAGAGTTGTATTTTGATCATGTTTTAATCCAAATTCAATTTCAGAACTTCCTGTCTCTTCTTCTTACCAAGCTCTGCTGCAAAAATAAAGGCTATGAACAGATCTTAGCTATACGTGATTATTCACAAGTATAGACTGTCTTGTCTTTCCTAAAGGCCATAATAATGAGACATAGAATCTAATTCTTACCTTATGGTGATTTGTTTGCCAGACCAGGACCCTCTAATCAGAGTTAGAAAGAAGGAAATAGGTAGGGTTGATAAATAGCTGGTAAGTCTGGCCGGGAAGGCTCTTTCTTTCTCCTGCTATTACTGCCAACTGATCCCCGACACTAGAAGTTCTCGCTACATGTCTCCATGTCCTGATATTTTCTCCTTCCTCTTTCTCCCCTAAATTATCATCATCAATGAAGCAATTAGTATATACTTCTGATCGAATAGAGTCATTTAAGCTATAAAAATTTCATTGAGAGTTGGATTATCATTGAAAATAGGTTTTAAAAATTCTAACAACCACCAACAAACAACAAAATAAATCAAAATTCAGTTACATTTTGCCTGGATTTTTTTTCTTACCTAGTCAAATTTCTTTAGAATCAATCACAGAAATTGGTAAATAGTTTGTCTTTTAAGGACTTAAATGTAGATGTAACATTGATCTAAAAATAGGCAGAGAGAGAGAGAGAGAGAGAAATAGAAAGGGGGAGAGAGAAAGAGGGAGAGAGAGATAGGAAACCTTGGGTTTGGTGAGAGGATGGGGTTTGAAGGTAAATTTTGCATTCTCTGTAACATTTGCAAGTGTAAATCATTTCCAGACCATGTCCTCTCTCAAGTACAGAGATACATTTTGAAGTTTTTAGTTTCAATTTTTTCTCTGCTCTTCTCACATGTTTTCTTGTATTAGTTTAAATGGTATATGCTCTATTGCTACTTTTGTAGTGGCTGCTTTAGACACGTTGAAGAACACACTTAACCTAACATGGTTTAAGGTCAATAATTAGAAAAACAAATAATCCTTCCAAACAGTAAAGGATTTCACAATGCCTTAATGTTAATCACCATCTCATTTGGAATTACATGTTATTGTTGTCTAATAAATACAAATGTATGTGTGGACACTCTCAAAAGAAAACTGGGAGAGATTAGTTAAGAATCATCAGATATAAATGTTTGTAAACAATTTATAAACTAATTAATAATGAAAATGTATAGAAATGTTTACCCCCAAAGGCATCACTATTTTGTAACTATTCCATATCTCTGGGGAACATATTTATGACTTTATTTGAGTCTTGGTTCATAGGCCCATGTGAACACACTTGGAATTCATTACTTTTATCAGCGGGGTGTTGCAAATAAAACAAGCAGGAGAGTCTTGGTGACAAAAAATGATAAACCTGCTAAGACGTGTGTTGAATTACAAGCAGATTCACACAGACGTTCAGGGGTTTTCATGGATCTTGCCTCAGAATCTTATAATATTCTATGGCATTAGGCATGGTACAGATCAGGTTCCTAAACAATACTCATATTATAAAAATGTGTAAGACAACTCTGGCCTTATAAAAAATACAGTATGTCAAAAACACCTTTAATACTGGGTTTTCAGTGGGGCAGGGGGTGTTTATTCAGCACGCCATCTGTTCCATCTTATATTTACATAGTATGTAATCTCCAGGGCATTTTTATTTATAGGTAGGCAAAGGACAGGCAATATGAGAGGAAAATTGGTTGGGGGCTCATGGTACACATGAGAAAAATAAAAATCGTGAGAGTTGAAGTCCTGGTAAACAGTTATTTTATATTCTATTATTCTGTCACTTGTTCTTTCTTTGTGATTTTACTTATAAAAATAACCAATATTATTGTTAAGAATAGTAGTTTGGGATCAAAGCATCCTTCTGGAATTGCATTCTTTTTGGTGATGTATTGGTAACAGGCTGTGCACAGAGGAATCGTTACCATACATATTGTAGAGGAACTAGACTTGAGGGATATACAGTGGTCCCTGATGCCAGTGGGATGAAATTAGATTCCTGATAAATCTTGATGGAGCCCAATAAACAAACTCCTCTCTTGCCAATCCAAATTAGAAACTAATTGAAAAATAAGCTGCAGCAGACAAACTGATGGATATTATTACTAATATAATTTGATTGGAGAACATGGCTTTAAATACATGGTCAACAAGTCTTGCTAATTTTTGACCCCAGGATTAATAAGAATTAAGTGCCCAGTCATGGGAGTGCTGGACCACTGCAGGCTTCCACTGCATGCTGAGCCACCCCTAGAAGTGACCACATGGGGCACCTGAAAAGTCCTGAAAGTTCCAAAGGAGAGGGAAAAGCCCAGAGGCCTTTCTTCACTCAAATTCACAGGTCAGAAAAGTTGCTCCTCCATTCAGGTTCCTCCCATGTTTTCAGTCCTGGGGCAAAGAGTGGACATTTCCTCCTGCCTGTGAAAATATGTTCTTGGTTCCCCACTTACATTGAGTTCATCCCTATGTCCTTCCAACCTCTTTTCCCTGCACCTCTTTTCATTTCCTTTGTTCTTTCCTCATCATGTTTTCAGTCCTGGGGCAAAGAGTGGACATTTCCTCCTGCCTGTGAAAATATGTTCTTGGTTCCCCACTTACATTGAGTTCATTCCTATGTCCTTCCAACCTCTTTTCCCTGCACCTCTTTTCATTTCCTTTGTTCTTTCCTCATCTCTCTTTTCCTGCCAGGGGGTCTTCATGCTGAATTGATCATGGATAGCCATCACACATTTTTCTCTATACTTTCTTTTAATAATTTATTTCGATCATTTGTAGTACCCTTAGTGATATAATAGTAATATTAATTACACCCATTTATATTGCAACAGTGGAAACATGTAATTTTATGTATCCTGAATCTGTATATGAAATGATACAACTCTCCGTAGTCAGGAAAGAAAAAGTAAACCTGCACTTAGGTTGAAAACATGGAATGTATGGATACCTAAGGAACATTACATCTGTTAAAAATATAGAATAAGTTCATTCATAAACAGAACCTAGACTTTTGTGTTTTCTTACAGGTAGCAATAGCTGGATAGAAGCAAGTGACTAGCTGTCTATTTAAATAATTTTTTATTTTCTAAATATGGTTAAACTCTTTTCTATGTAAAATTGTCTCTTGATTGTGTTTAGCTCCTTTATCATAGTTTTACTATGAATTGAGTATTACAAGTTTACAGTTTCTTGAATGCTTTGGAGACAGTTTTAGCCTGTTATTGCCTTGACCACATTCTTCAGAGAAAAACAGTCTCAGAAACAGTCTCAGAAATGCATAGTAGATATAAAGTACTGCGAAGTTTCCCACCTAACCTTTCACCATAAATGATATTTTTAACACTAGGCAGCACCAACTGAACTGTTGATGTGGAACCGAGTGACAGAGAGTTCCTTGAGGCCTGTACAAACCTGGCAATTATGGTCTTCCAGATACTTCTAGTTAAAATTTTTTATATCTAGAAGAGGAAATGCAATTTTCTGCAAAACAAAAACAAAAACAAAAACATGTTCATGGATGATGTGGGAGGAGAAGCAAAAATAAAACGAAAATATGGACCTATAATTTGGTGAAATAAAACATCAAATATGTCACCTGCAGGACAAATAATTATTTCAAATGTACACATTTGGTGTCTTACTAGATGAAAAGTGACTAAATATACTCCAACACTGAAATACATCGGTGAAATGTAAGCAGTTTTTCAAAAGCAGTTTATGTGCACTATTAAAAATGCTAAGTTCATCACTTTTCACCTGCCAATTCTTTCAAAGTCTTGTCTCCTGAGTCCCTCTCCTTCCACGTTAAGTTTAGGGCCTGGCTGAAGAAAACAGTGATGTATATGGCCTGCTTTGCAGAGTGGTGTCATCTAAATCTTTTGAAGAGAAGGGCTCTCTCTCTCTATAGATGTATAATTTAATATTAAGGGACCAAGTTCAGGGCCTTACCAAGTTCTACACTAGAACATTCTTTAGTGCTAGTATAAATCTTCTTTGCTGTAACATAAACAATGCTGTAACTTAGTCTCCTCTCAGTTAAGATGTAGGTCTGACTGTTATACAGTTCTTTCCATTTTATAGAGAAAACTTACTGGAATTTAAGTTTTATGATGGCCCAGGCCCTGCTTTGTTTGTTGTATTATCTCCACAACCTAAAATTATCTGGTACTTAGAAGGTGAGCAATACGTGTCCAATGAATGAGTGGATGAATTATCCTTTTCAGGATAACAGTATTCTTTAAAACCTTCTTCAGATATTATATCCCACCCCTTCTGCAAGAGAAGGGTCATTGTTGCCTCTGTGTCCTCTGCAGTTTGTTCCTACAAGACACAGTATTCTAGACCTTAATAGCTGTATTTTCACTGTGTTAATCACCTTCGTCATCATAACTAGAAACATTAAAATAAAACAGTAAAAATGGACTCCAATAGACACTTCATGCCACGGCCCTCTTGGGAGACCTATAATCTGTTTTCATTTAAAGCAGATTACATTTTGCTTACAAATTAAATTTGTTTTAGTTCAAAACTGGGAAGGAAGGAAATCTAAGAAAATGGTACTATTCCTTACTCTCACAAAATATTTAAGGAATTCAAATTGGTTTTGTTGGCAATTACTAGTAAATGTCAAGATTTAATCTTCTATCAAGAGAGGAGATGAAAGTTTATAGAATTTTGTTCGTAGAAAGAATCTGGATGACCATAACCTGATCTTCAAGTGTGTTGTTGTTTTCATAACTTTGCCAGGTTTTCTCTTTGTCAGGCCAAAAGAAAGCATGGCTGATTTTTTGTCCCTTTCTTCCTCAGATAGGATAATTAAGTGATGTCACTCTATATGACATCTTTCCCTGATTCTCTCTCTGGGAATCTTTCCCATGCATCATGCTGTTTTTCACATGACATATACAAGTGGTGGTGCTGGTGAGGGGTTCCCAGAAGACCTATGTGCAAAGTTCTATCAAATCCTAAACCTCATCAAGTCAATCGAGGAATTGAAGAGACTTGCCCCTCTCATTCCTGTCTTTATTCTCTCAAACTGAACACCATAATAATGTGCACGATCAGACTGACAACCAGTATTGAGGATGAAAACAAATATTATTTATTATAATTATAATTTTCTAGAGATTCATGGAACCTATCTCTTATGAAGAAAATATTAAAAGCATATATTTATTTGGAGATAGAAGGTGTAATCCTCCCCAGTATTTATTCCAGAGATTGTCTCATGTCATAATGTTGTAGTAATTAATGAGTTTGAATAGAAGTTTTTTCTTTTGGCTCAAGAAATTATTAATCATTGTGTTCAGTTAATAATATTGTATTGATTGCTTATCAGTCATACATTCTGGGTAGGATTTAGAATTATAACCTTCCTATTTTGCTTTACCATTTCTGAGAGATTGCTCAAGAGAGACAGGCTTTACAAGACAAAATTTCCTAAGATAAAACCAGTCTTGGTATTAAGGTCTTCAAGAATTATCATCAGATTGTGTCAAGATACCTGGGGAATCAATAGAATAGAATTGAGAGTTCAGAAATAAATCATTAACTTTATTTTCAACTGATTTTTGACAAGGGTGTCAAGACAATGAAATGGAGAATCAAATAATCTTTTAAGAAATAGTGCTGAGACAACCAGATAGCCACATGCAAAAGAAAGTAGTTGGACCCCTTCCTTACACCATGCATAAAAACTAACTCAAAATGGATCATAGACCTAAATATAAGAGCTAAAACTATTTTTAAAATTCTTAGGTGAAAACAAAAGAGTAAGTCCTTATGTCTTTCGGTTACTCAAAGGCTTCTTAGGTATGACACTTAAAGCATGAGACAAAAAAATAGATAAATTGGACTTCACCATCATTAAAAACTTTTGTGCTTCAAAGGACACCATTAAGAAAGTAAAAAGACAACCCATAGAATAAGTGAATATATTTGCAAATCATATATCTGATAGGGACTTGTATCTATTTAGAATATATAAAGAACTCTTAAAACTCAAAATGACAAAAAACCCGATTAAAAAGTGGCAAAGGATTTGAATAGAAATTGCCCCAAAGAAGTTATAAAAATAGCCAATAAGCACTTGAAAAGATGCTCAACATCATCAGTCATGAAGAAAATCAAAATCAAAATCACAGTGAGATACCACTTCAAACCCACTAGAATGGCTATAATAAAAAAACTATAATAAATGTATATATAAGTGTTGGCAAGGATGTAGAGGAATTGGAAATTATACATTGCTGGTAGAATTGCACAATGGTTCAACCACTTTGAAAACAGTTTGGCAGTTCCTAAAAATATTAAATAGAGTTACCAAATGATCCAGCAATTCCACTCCTAGGTATAAATCCAAGAGAAATAAAAATATATATCCACAAAAACTTGTACATAAATGGTTATAGCAACATTATTCATAATAGCCATAAAAGTGGAAACAACCCAAATGTCCATCGTTGGATAAATGGATAAGCAAAATGTGGTATATCCATACAGTGGAATATTATTTAGCAATAAAAAGAAATAAAGTACTGATATGTGCTGTAACACAGATGAATCCAAAAATATTATGCAAAGTGAGAGAAGTGAGTAACAAAGACCACAGACTGCATGAGTCCATTTATATGAATATATATATTCAGGACAGGCAAATCTACAGAGACAGAAAATAGATTAGTGGCTGTCTAGGGCGGGAGACACTGGGGGGAGATAAGGAATGACTGCTGATGGTTTGCGGGGTTTGTTTTTTGAGGTGATGAAAATGCTCAAAAATCAATTGTGGCACTGGTTGCACAACTATGTGATGAAGCTAAGAACCACTGTATTGTATACTTTAAAAGGGTGAACTTTGTTGTAAGTGAGTTATATCTCAGTATAAAAAATATATCTGAGGGACTGACTTGCAATTTAGTAGGTAAGGTATTTATATTAAAGCATACCATACCGTTCCTAATGGGGACCAGGTCAAGATTGGAGGAACAAGTTTTCATGCAGAGGCAATGTACTGCTGATATGAACACAGGACTTGAAGCTGAATCATCTGGATTTGAAACTTGACATGACCTCTTATTAAGTCACGGGATCTTGGGAAAATTATTTATTTATTCTGTAGCCCAGCTTCCTCATTTATAAAATGGGAATAATAATGGTACTCTGTTATAGGCTTCTTGTGGTGATTAAATATAGGTTTTAACAGGGTCTGGTATATAAAAAAATCATAGTAAATGCTGTATAAGTGTTTGCTGTTATTATATAGACTACCAAATTCAAAGCATAACCGTCTGATGATGACTGACTTTTAACTCTTTCTGGTTCCAAATTAGTGAATAACCACATGAAAAAAGGAGTCAAAATTTGAGTAAAGGAAATAGATTTTCTAAGGGACAGATTTCAGTCAGATAATAACAAAACAAAAACAGAGGAAGAATAAAATATTTGCATTTACTTCCTCATACTGCTACATTCTAAGAAATATTTTTGTCTGTGAAATATCATTAAATGTACTCCAAGAAAGAGGCATGATGTCTTCATTCATCTTTTGAGACTTATAATTAGGAAATTCTCTAGCCACTAACTCAACTATGGAGTTACTAAGGTTGTTAGCATAGAATGAATCCTGCTCCTCTGGCCTGAGTTGCATTATAATAATCCAGTTTTGTGATGGAACAATGGACAGAAAGATCAAAAAGGTGTTAGCCAGAGGTGTACTTATTAGCCAGTGATGGGAAGAGTGAGGTAGCTGAGGGCCACCTAGAGGGTCAGGGCCTCAATTAGAAAGGATCTTGGGGGGAAATTACACAGGATGATTAATGTTCTTGGGTTAGCAAGAAGGTCAACAGGTCAAGATTCCCAGATGGGGCCAATTAGCTGATTGGCAATATAATGATACTAAACCTATTCCCAGGAAAGGTTCTGTTAGTACTATGAGGTTCCATGTTAAGACTTAGACTTTTTACATTGGCTCATATATGTTGAAGTTTCTCACTTTGACACTAGAAATCTTTCAATAGCCATTTCTGACTTTCTGATTAGCATTTATGCTTCAAAACTGAAGAAAAAATTTTAAACTTTTAAAAAATGCATTGGATTTAGTCATTGATACAGTTGCCAAGTTGGCAGATTCATGCTTTCATTATTTATATATCCACGGAAGAGACTGATTCACCTTCCAGGTCAAAAATGAGATGTACGACTCACATTTAACATATTACTGATGACTGACGACTAGCTGGGTTCTTCCTTCTTATTGATTGCTTTGCAAGATTTCTAGTCTTGTGAGAATCAACTTAAGGCCATTTTCTAATGTGGCCTTGGTCACAGTTAGTCATTCATTTGTTTACGTTATAAGTCAGACCTAAAGGCCATGTTGAAGTTACCTGTATGCTACTTGATTGATTGCTCCTCCGTCACCATAAGAAGGGGAACTGAGCAATAAAATAAAGCTTTAAAGACATGATAAAGTGAAAGCGGTAGGAAGGATTGATTTGCAATTATATCTTGTCAAAGGGAGATTAGAAAGAAATTCAGGATCATCTGGGTTTCGACTGACATTTGACATAGGGAAAGCCTACACCGTGGGATTCTCTTAGATGTACCCCGAACCTCCCCTCCCAGAACCCTACATCCTTTTGGCCTATTTTGGAAAGTTTGGATGATTTTAAGGTATTACATAAACTGAATACCATTATTTTTAATGATCAGATATATTTATATAGGGATTTGGTGTTTCCAAGTGTGCAAGAAAAACAGACACTTCCAACAGAAGAGAATGGTGTAAATAGAACATTAAGCTGGGAAGCACAGCTAACTACCACTGACCGACTTCATGACTTTGGGTAAGTGATTTTTGTCTCTTTGAGTTTTCTCTTCAAATTAAGGTACAGAGGGCTGGGAGTTTGGGGAGGGAGAAGAGGTGGGTGGACTAGATTGCTGAGATTCATTCCACTGCTAAGATACTGAGGTTCCTTCTGGAACTTCTTTGAAGCTGGGTCTGTCGTTCTTTTGTTGCAGTGGGAGTGGAGTGGCACCGTAACCCCTTAGGAAAGTACATTCAAGTTTGAGGCCCAGGTACTTTGAATGTCAAGGCTCGATGGGTCTATTGATATGGCCTTTGAGTAACCAACAGAGGTATCTAGACATCTTCCCCCTGCAGCCCACCCCACCCCCGCCCCACCCCGTCTTCTGAGTGTCACTTAGCTATTTGGTTGCTTTATTGAAATTTTGTTTTCAATTTCCTTGTAAGAAAAGATAAAAGGAGGTAAAATCATTAAATCTTTATAGCATGGAAAGAGATTACTAAAGGTGAATCAAGGCTTAATATCTAGTTCAAAAGGGTGATTCTCAAAGCGTTATCCCTGGACAGCAGTATCAGGATCATCTGAGAACTTACTAGAAGAGCAAATTCTCAGGCCTCCCCAGACTCACTGTATCAGAAACTCTGGAAAACCTGTGTTTTCAGAAGCCCTGCAGGGGATTCTGCTGCATGCTACAGTTTGAGGATCACTGCCCTCATGTTGCTGCAGCTAATAGGTGGAAAGACTTCACTGCATTGCTTGGAGACTGGAATGGTAAGATCTTCCTAGAGTAGAACTCAAGGGATTAGTAAGTCTTCATTGTACTTCAGGCAGAGGCCATGAGCAGAGAGGTCTCCCTATTGGAAGTCCAAAGCTTCTCATTGAACTTGACTCCTTGACAACTTCGTATTCTTGGGAAGGCAGAGTCAACACCTGGCAATCAGTGTGGTCAGGGTGCAGGCCAAGACCCAGGCTCACAGAAAGCCCTGGTCTTTCCCTTTCCTTGCTCCTTTCTGCCCATGAAGAAGCATGATTATTGGAATTGTGCAAGATCACGGATTCAAGTCCCACTTCTGGCAAGCCCCTGTCTATCTGTGAGAACTTTGGAAAACTTCATTTCTCTGAGTCTGTTTTTCTACCTTTGGAACTAATCAGTATATGTGCCTCACATAAAGTAGGTACTAAACATTAGTTCCCTGGCTACCTTGGGCTCATACTAAGCACAGAATTGGATGGGCTGCAGCCATTCCAACTGGTTGGTGTTTATACTGTACCAGTTGTTAATTATTTTACATATCAGACCTGCTTGTAGAAATGTAAAGTTATGTGCCTCACAGTATAACTAATCAGTATATGTGCCTCACATAAAGTAGGTAGTAAACATTAGTTCCCTGGCTACCTTGGGCTCATACTAAGCACAGAATTGGATGGGCTGCAGCCATTCCAACTGGTCGGTGTTTATACTGTACCAGTTGTTAATTATTTTACATATCAGACCTGCTTGTAGAAATGTAAGCACATTTTCTTTTTCATCTTTAATTGACAAATAATTGTTTATTATAAACATTTTCTTGTAGGAAAGATGTGGGTAGTCTTATAAACAAAAAGCTAGGGTGAGTTTAAAGTTTATTCAAACAGATGAAAAATAATGTTAATGTTTAAATTATTGACAAAATAAGACATTGCAATTTGGGGGGGTGAGGGAGGAAATTGGTCAAATTTAAATTTTGGCAATATGGCTATTTCAAAATGATAATCTCTTAGCAAGATCTTTTCTTGACATAGCCACATGAATCCTTGTCAGGAAGTTGAGTGAAATGCCAATGACCATGGTGCCATGACTCAGTCTAAGACGACTGGCCACGACTGGGTCTGTGTGCATTTCCTAAGCAGGTGTTGATCCCAGAATTGGCCCATAGAGCCCACTAGGTGCTAGGGGGTGTTTTTCTGGAGCTCTCAGAGAGCCAGGTGTCCTCAGCCTTGGAAAAGTCCCACTGCCACACATTGTGGAGCCGTTCCAGGTCTTGGAATCTGATCTCTATAAGATTTTTTTTCAGCAGTGTATTGGTACATTGATAATTTGAATTTACCACCTTAACAGCTTTCTCAAATACAAAATCCATTGTGTAAAACTCTCATTTTTACCTTTTGTTCCAAAAAATGAATTCTAAAATCCACTAATTGCTATGTCCATCAAAATATCATTTAAAAGCTCCAATTCCGGCAGCCCGGTGGCGCACTTGGTAGAGTGCAGTGTTTGGGAGTGTGGAGGTGCTCCCGCCGAGGGTTCGGATCCCATGTGGAGACCGGTTCGCTCACTGGTTGAGCGTGGTGTGTGTGCGCGACACCTAGGGTTGCGATCCCGTTGCTGGTCGTGGTACAGGCGCAACACCAAGGGTTGCGATCCTGTTACCAGTCATGAAAAAAGACAAAAAGGAAAAAAAAAAAAAAAAAAAAAGCTCCAATTCTCCAGCCCCTTATCTGTTACATGCAGATTTATCTACCTGAAATTTCAGTAGCTATAGGAAAATGTCTAAAGAAGGCAGCTGTCTTTTCTGTAGTTGAGGTACAGTTTTATACAAAGATCGGTGTTCTATCAGTTAAATTCTGGTTAGAATTTATTTAACGTAAAATAAAACATAAGAGAAACAAATTACTTATAACTCATTTTCTCTGAGGTGCCAGATTTCAGCCTTCCCTGGATTTTCTCTAAATGTGGGCCTGTGTGAAGGCACTCATATTAGGGGATATAGCTTATCCATTAGTGGATACTAATTTGTGTTATTAGTGAGCTAATTTGTGTTTCCTTCATGATCATGTAGCTATATTTCAAACTTAGCTATCATTATACTCTCAATTTGTATTTTATTTTTCTTGAAGACATTTATATTTTAATATTTAAACTATTGCATTCCGAATTCCATCAGTCAACATTTTTTAAATGCCTATTTCAAAAAAATTCTCTTTCAAAAATAGGGCCGGCCCGGTGGCGCACTGCTACAGTGCGCCGCTTGGGAAGTGCGGCAGCGCTCCCGCCAAGGGTTCGGATCCCACATACGGACCGGCCGCTCACTGGCTGAGCAAGGTGCGGGGGCAACACCGAGGGTTGCGATCCCGTTGCCGGTCCTGGTCCGGTACGGGCGCAACACTGAGGGTTGCAATCCGTTGCCGGTCACAAAAAAAAAAAAAAGACAAAAAAAAAAAATCATACATGCTATTTAGGAAGACAGAGCGCACCCAGATGAAAAAGTGGAAAAAAAAATTTTTTAAGTAATAAATTGTCAGGTGCTAAAGGATACTTTGTAAAAATGAACAATGTACAAGGGGAGCTAACTAGAAAAATGAACAGAACCAAGCAGGGTACTTAAAAAGGCATCCTGAAGGCAGTGAAATTTATTTTGGGTTTAATAAAGGCAAATTTGGATTAAAGAAAAGTTGTGAGTGGACATGTTAGACAAAGAGGATAGCTGACTTTAGTGCATGGGAAGGAAAGCAGATCTTATTTCAGATAGTTGTGGAAACTTTAAGAGTTGGCTCATTTTTTCTTATGCTGTAAGATTTAAGATGAACAGGAAAACATTTTTAGCAAACAATCTACCCTTCACTTTTTCCTTCTAATTTATAAAAAATTCAAGCTACATTTTCTTTATACAGAATAGACCCAAATGTCCTAATATTAACTGTTTTAAAATTTTTCTCCCTTAAATTGTATTTGCTAAATCATTTTTCATCTAATTCATTTACATAATTTTTGGCCTTGTTTTCTTATATGACACTAAGTAATTGTAGACAAGGCAAGTTTGTATCCTAACTAAATGCCTCCCTATCCACCACCAGGGTTTTTTTTCCTTCTAAGTAGAACAAACTTCCTTCTGAAAAAATTTATTTGCAGTCATAAACTGATGTTATGGTCATTTTACAGATAAAATTCCATAAACTCAAGTTAGTGTTGACATTTCATAAGTGCTGTCAAGTCAATGCTGGGGAATGGAACCCAGCATCTCACTGTGTGCTCTGAAGTGGAACATGCCAGTATTTTCTCTGCTTATCATTGACAGTAAGGAATGGTTGGAATAGAGCAGAGAAATATTTCAATGACGCAGAGCCAAAGTGACTTCCTATTTTGTTTTAGATTTTATTTTCTTCTCTTCTCAATGAAGCCTGTGTATTCTGACACTCTGCAAGTCTTTTGCTCAGTGATTTCCCATTGAAGGGGCATAGTGCTAGGGCCCCTGCAGGTCATCCATTTACAATATGCTCAGAAAAGGGAGGGCGGTGCGGGGAGAGGGAGGGATGAGGGGGTTCATTAGCGGAAGGAGCAGACCAGGAGATCTGTTTTCTATTTTCTCTTCTCGATTGAACTCATCTGGATGGAAAGAGTTTTACTGTTGTTGTCATCACTATTACCTGCGTGGTGTATTTCTCCTGCACATTTCTTTCAAGTGTTAGGCAAAGTTGTTGGTGAGAGAGATAATAAATGCCATTTTATTTCAGTGAGCAAACACACACACAAAGTCCACGTGCTTTAAAGCAGTTAGTTTCCACTCAAGCTTAAAAAGTAAAACTCCAAAGTTGTAATGTCACAGGACAAAGAAAAGCCCTGTTCCCTACTTCCAGGGGCCTATTTGTAATCATGCATAGCATCTCTTTTCGTTTTATGAAAGGCAATCTCCCCCTCCCCCCACGTAGGTCACTCAAAACGCAGACCTCTGGAGTCACTAGCTCTGGGCTGATAGGGCTCCACCACTTCTTGCAGGGGTCTGTGTTCTCTGCAACTCGGACACTTAAAGTGACATTGTGTAAACCTTTCCTCCTCAGGTCTGACTCTGCAGAGCCAGCGATCACGGAAAACTGCAGTTTGCTTACAGGAAAATACCTCCAGGGCGCGAGGGGCTCGGGTGGGGGTACCCCTCTGTGGGGAATTGGGGCGGGCTCTTCAGTGAGGGGCTGAGGGCTCATCTTTGGATCCAAGGATGGGCTTCGCGGTGGGGATGGGAAGAGGTACGCGGCTCGAGTCGGCGCCGTCTTGGTTCTAGCGTCCTCGCCGCTTTGCCAGACTTCCCTCCCCACCGCCTCCAACCCCCGGACGCCCAGTGCTTCTCGCCCCCGAGCGCCCACTGCCTTCCGGGGAGGCGGAGCAGGCGTCGCAGGGCAGGGACGACCCTGGGGGCGGAGCTCCCCCTCCTGCCGCGAGGTGGCCACGTGAAGAGCCGCGGGGTCTGAGGCACCGACCTCCCGGCGAGCCTCCTCCCGCCCGTCCCGGTTCCCGTCCCGAGTGCCCGCTGCGACAGCAGCCCCCGAGGCGACGCACACTAATTAGATCTTCCTCAGCCCGCAGGACCTGCACACCGCTTCTGCACCCTCCTCTCCTGTGTCCTCCTGTGTCCCCCTCCCCCAGCCTCCTCCTCACGTTGGAGGATTTAATGCTGCTTTTAGCACACCTTTTTGTGACCTGGGGGACGTGACACCCCAGAGCCCCAATTCCTCAGCCGAATTCCACTTTGTTTTTATTTGTCCCTCGTTTCCTCTTGGGCTCCTCTCCTCTCATTGACCTGCAAAGGCTGCTGCTTCTCCAGAGGCAGAGGCATAAATAGATGCTGCTGCCCCCCGAAGGCTTAGACGCTGGGAAGGAGCAGCCAGAGCGGCAGGGGCGGCGGCGGCTGGAGCTCGGCGGAGCTCGTGGGACCCTATTGGGGGAATTTGATCCAAGGAAACTGTGAGATTGCTGGGGGAGGAGAAGCTCTCAGATGATTGTGTCCACGTCCAGGGGGGAGGAGGAGACGGCGGAGCGGACCTCTCGGCATCCAGGGCACTGCTGCGCCCTGCCCCATCCCGCCGGGATCATGGTCTGCGGCGGCACGGGAGGGATGCTGCTGCTGCTGCGAGCCGGGCTGCTCGCCCTGGCCGCGCTCTGCCTGCTCCGGGTGCCCAGAGCCCAGGCTGCAGCCTGTGAGCCCGTCCGCATCCCCCTGTGCAAGTCCCTGCCCTGGAACATGACCAAGATGCCCAACCACCTGCACCACAGCACCCAGGCCAACGCCATCCTGGCCATCGAGCAGTTCGAAGGTCTGCTGGGCACCCACTGCAGCCCCGACCTGCTCTTCTTCCTCTGTGCCATGTACGCGCCCATCTGCACCATCGACTTCCAGCACGAGCCCATCAAGCCCTGCAAGTCTGTGTGCGAGCGGGCCCGGCAGGGCTGTGAGCCCATCCTCATCAAGTACCGCCACTCGTGGCCGGAGAGCCTGGCCTGTGAGGAGCTGCCCGTGTACGACCGGGGCGTGTGCATCTCTCCCGAGGCCATCGTCACCGCAGACGGATCAGGTGAGTCCTGACAGTGCCCACCCTCCACCTGCCCTCTCACTTCTTGGAGTCCTCGTTACTCGTCTTGATTCCAACCCTGTTCTTTCTCTTCAGATCGCTTAATCTTTCCCTATCTTTTCTTTAATCACTTATCTATGGAGCACTATTTTTTTTTAAACTCACCTCCTTCCACAGTGATACACCCTGTTCGAATACGTGATCTGTCTTTCTAAAACACTCTGTTCATTCCACTCTGATCATACTCCTACTTCACACTGATCCTTTACTTTCCACTCTTAACCTGTGGAAGTAGCCACATTTTGTATATGGTACTCTTCTTATTTAATTTACTTATAATCATTGAGGGGTTTTTTTTTCTTCCTGATTCTCCTATTGTTTCAGTCATCAGGTTTCTATATTTCTAGTGTTTTAGCTGTTTGTGAAGATTGCATGGAGAAAACTGAAAACTGAAGCCCCATTTTTTCCTAATCATTAAAAATGCCAAGATAATTTTAGTAACCTTACTCCAACCCACAGATGTTAGTGGTGTGTGTTTGCTCAAAATCCAATTTGAGCAATTACTTTCACCTTAAATTTTCCCCTTCTTTCAATGAGATAAATTGTTCTTCCATTCCAGACTGAAACAGCTGTGAAACATTGCTATGCACTGCTAATTAGCTGCTGTGGCTTGCTCTAGCCATAGAGCTGGCAGACTGAAATTACTGGGCTTTTATTACTGGGCATGCCCAGATGCCTTCAAGTCATTTTGTAAAAGGCATATGGATGAAAGGAGTTATATTGAAGGCATGTTATCATCATAAACTCATGTAATGTTATTTTTAATCTCACTCCTTATCCCACTCTCATACTCTGCAACTAATTTGTCTTTAATACCTTATTTCATGCCCTTTCTGTGTGTGTATGGACCACACATTCATTTCCATCTTTCCCTATTATAAAACTTTGTTGCAGTTCTCCATTTAATGAAATCAACTACAGGTTGTTTTCTCAATAGTGTTTGGCTTAATTATAACATTCATAACTCTAAGACCCCAATTCAACCTAGTTCACTATGGTCCATTTAATTCTAACTCAATATCACTCCTACCAATTAACCCAAACCTCAGGTTTTCCCCTTAAAATACTTTAAAAATAAAGCAGTTTTTAAAAAATTGGTGATCCTTTCCTACCTTTCCCAGATCAATTCTGTTCTTAGATGGGTTGAATTGGTTGTCTCCATCTCTGTTCATTTATTGGACTTCAACCTTTTCTTCCTCTGCTTCTCAACTTTCTCAGCCTAAGCTCATGTCCCAGTCTAATTCTAGGTAATAGTTCTTAGTTATCAGGGAATTGAATCAGAAAAATTACTTTTTGTGCACATTGACTCATTTAACATAGAATGAGAGGGGAAGGGAAAAATACAAATAGCAGAAAAATCAAAACTGAATAGAAAGATTTTAAAAACTTTTTTATTTTTTTACAGTCTCACCTTCACTAGAATTAAGAATTTTTTGATGCTCACCTCACTAGGTTTATCACTCTTTGAAAATACCTATTGTCTTCTTGATTTGAATCAAAAACCAAGAGCTGGGTGTATAAAATAATCAGAAAGAAATGTATTTCTGTTAATCTTTGGGCTAATAGAGAACTCTTGACCCTTTGTACTCACTAAAGTCACAGGCTTTGCAGACTCTGTAAGAGCTTAATGCAGTTGCTGCCTTGATGTGCCAGGCACTTAGAACCAGTTAAATGCTGGCACTCCTCTCAGGCCAAGGGTAGGAATGAGGTGGCAGTGGTTCACGCTGAAATGCATCCCTCCCCTTAAAGGACAAAACTTGCTCTTAAGCCTCTCTTAGAGGTGGACCTCGACTGAGTGAGGTTTGGCAAGGTCGACGGCTCTCAAAAAGCCATAGTCAGTTTGGATGGGAAGCAGTTTCATCAAGTGTCCCTGAGTTACCTATCACTGTGGACCAAACGTGGAACAATTGCCTCATTGAAGCACTCAAATAGGACATGCATGGAAACAATTTGTCAGTTCATGGGACCTGATTTCTGAGCTGCTTTAAAATGCCGTAATATTTGCTTTGCTGACAGCATCCTTACTAGAAAAATAAGTAGGGGTAGGTAGTAGTTGGAATCATATTTTAGTGATGGTCTCCCTGCCCCCTACCATAACCTTCAATGTGAACCAGAAACTGTGATGACTGGGAGCTGATGGGGAGGGGTGGATTCTAGCCTGAAGGGTCCCCTGGCTTCCAGGACCAGCTTGTTGAAAATTACATTCTCTATGCTGGGTCAAACTGTCAGACACCTGGAATTACTTAGGAACTACCACATGTGGCCAGTTTAATTTACAATGCAATATACTTCTTGGTTTAGTGGGATATGATAGTTCACGAAACAGGGTGTTTTTGTTTTTTTTTCTTTCCTCTAGGTATAAACAGAGTCCCTGTGTCTTATGACTAGAATCTGTCCAGCCAGATATAAAAATAAGGTCTCTCTGAATAAAATGGGACAACCTTTCACATTCCTTCAACACTAAGAGGATTTTCAAATCCTACCACTCATGGGGATCTGTTCCCTCACAGTGTATTATGATTCTACAAGCTTAGGACATTTTACAAAGCAAAGTCTTATTGAAATGGAGAAATGCTTTAAGCTACTTTTTGCTTTCAAAACACTAAGGGTAAACATACTTTTATAAGAACAGATTACATTCTGACCATTGCTGATAAATTTATGGTTTTTTCTTATACAATTATAAAAGATATAGGTGCATGTACAATTGCTTTATCTGCATTATCTGAGAACTTAGTTCAACTTAGCCATTCAGTCAATTAAGACATATAGTCAAATCTTGAATACTGCTTGGTGGGTACAGAGTATGGACTTGAAGTCAGGCAGACCAGGTGTTGAATCTTGATTCTGCCTCATATCAACTGTTGCGACAGGAAAATTATGTAACCTCTGTGGTCCTTAAAATAAGTTTACTTAGAGATAAGTTTACTTATATGCAAAACAGGGACAAAACTGCCTATATCCCAAGGGCGTGGTGAAGATGGAATTAAACAGCGTATAGGGCACTGGGTCTAGTATCTGGTGCATAGTAAGCCCTGAACAAGTTGCTATTGCTGCTGCTATTGATATTTTGCTATTATTATCACTGTTTTATCAAATTAACTGTTCTCTGGTTTTTTTTTTTTTTTTTTGAGATGGTTATGTTGGTAAATGTTGCTACAGCCTAGAACTTTTATCAGTTCATCTCTGGGAAACAAGTTTTCCACTGGGGCCTAACTGGAAAAGCAGATCTTATTTCTTCTGAATATGTAAAGTTAATATTTCATCTTACACAAATTAACCTGCACCTCAGGCTCAAGAGCAAATCCTTTTGGGAGTGACAGGAAAAAAGAATGAGTCTGATGGATGTCTGCTAATTATAAATAGTTTATCTCAGAAATCCAGAAATCAAACATTTAAGAAAATTTATGGTATGGTATTTCACAGCTAATTCTACAACACCTACAGTCTGCCATGCCAAAGGCTTTATAATCACTCCTCAGTCATTGCTGGTTTCCGTGGCAGTGGCTAACTTGTCACTCCATCTCTGGCTCGACACATTTCTGCAGGCCCTCTCTCGCCTACCAGAGCTGCGCCAACTTTCACATGCAGGAACTGCTGCGGAATCATTTCTCCACTCTCAGAGGAACAGACAGCCTTTTCTTTAGCCTGGTCTACAAATATTTGAGGGGCCAAATACCGAGAAGGAAGAAGAATTATTTAGTGTGATATGAGGAAGAAACTGGAATGGAAAGGAGAAATGGAAATTTTAGATTAGGACTAGAGAGAACATGATTCTAAGGATCTTTCATCACGTAAATTATTGAAAGGCACTCTGGATAGGGTATGGAAGAATATCTGTGTCATGGTATTTAATTTTATTTAAAGCTAACCCAATTAACAGTAGTAATGGAATCTTAGGTAGTATCCAATCTTATTTTAACAATTTACTTTTTATCTCATTTCCACCAAACTTTCAAATAGTTGTTGCTACAAATAGCAAAATTGACTAAGTTATAGTTGGACTTTCTCTTTCCACTTGATATGTAGAAAGGGGAGCCACTACACAGACATACAGTTTTGAATAAATAATTGGCTATATTTCCCCAACTTAGAGAAAACCACACTTTTAGAGTTACAGGGCCTTAGTTGGAATTCTAGCCTTGCGATTAATTTTGTACATTGAAGAAGTCACTTGACATGGACATTGGGGATTGTAAGAACAAAAGAAATATTCATGTGAAGTGATTGATAAATTGTAAAGCACAATATACATGGTTAATAACAACACTGGGGACAGGACATGTCATCTTTAAGTCAGGGATCACTAGCAGCAACAGAATAAAAGCTAATGCTTAACATGTTCTAGGTGCTGTCCTAAGCGTGTTATGCATCTTCACTTAATTCTCATAACAACTTCATGGTAGGTGCTATTATTTCCATTATGCAGAAAAGGAAGCTGAGGCATGTAGAGAAGTGACTTGTCCAAGTTAATACAATTGGTAAGAAAAAAAGGAGTCGAACCAGAGCCTGCTCTATCCTATACTTCTTTTCTTACTAAAAAATGTGATTCCTAACTTTATAGAGAATCTGTGTCTTTTCCCACCAGATTGCAAAAGTTTTTTTCATTGTATTTTGAAAGCCTGTTTATATAAGGCTTAAGAGGGTAAAAGGCAGCCCTGGACAACTGATTCCCAGAGATAAGAGATTACTTCTTCACTGCACTTTGAGATAGCAGAGAATATACGTTCCAGATTCTCACACCTCACCCTTAGCCTCTCAGTCTCAGTGTGCCCCAGAGTGAACTCATTTTCTCATCCTTGTGTACTTGTTCTTTTCTGATATTTTCTATATTGTGGAGAGGTACCACCACACCCTGGTTGTCCAGGCCTGGGGGTCAGCCTTGATTCTACCCTTTTCCCATCCCCCACATTCAGTAGGTAGCAAGTGCTATTGGATCTTCTCCTAATCAAATCCCCTTCCCTTCCTCTCTCTAATGCCACTTTCTTAGTTTGGGTCTCAGCATATCTCAACTGGATTGTGGTCATAGGATGATAATTGGCTCCTTTACCTTCTGTATTCTCCCTCTATATTCCAACAGGACTATTTTTCTGAAATGCAAATATATCAATTGCTTAAAATCCTTTGATCTCTGCCTCTAACCTTCATGATCTCACCTCTCCCTACCTCTCTAGCTTCATTTTTCTCTGCTTACACTGTTTTCGATTTCAGCCATATTGGAGGACTTACAATTCCCTTGATGAGTACTGTGGTTTCTTACCCCAGTACCTTGCAGGACTGTACCTGGAAAACCCTCCCTAACTTCTCTAGCTCCTTTAGGACTCTTCTTCTGGAAGCCTCTATAACCTCCACTAGAAATCCTTGGGGCATAAAACCTAATAATGTCCACTATTTTAATTAAGGATAATTTTGTTGGTAGAATTGCTAAGTTTAACTTTCTGAAAACAACTTTTTTGAATTATCATCAGAAAATTTTAATTTTCTCTCTTACAATTCTAACAATTGACTTCTAAGGATTTTTAAAAGTGTAAAAACATTCTTTTGTCAATAAGAATAAAAGGAGAAAAACACTGTCCTTGGCTTAGCTGTTTCATAGGAGTTTCCTTTTTCCAAGAAAAGTTTTTTTATTTTTATATCAATGTTGACCAATGTAATTTTTTCATTTATAGGGAGATTATTTTTGTATAATCGTATGCATTCTATCACATGATTATTATTCAGGAGTAGAAAAACCATTGGCACGTTACTGTAATACTTAGACACATTTATCGTGAATAGTGTTTGAATAGAATAAAAGTCATTAACAGTTTATGCCCAAGTTGAACCAAGTGTTTTAGAATTAGTTTGTTGCCTGCTTATCTTTTCTTGGATATAGCTTTTTAAATACCAGCTGATGATTACTAATTCATTAGTAATTATTTTCCCTGATGAAAACTAATTCATTAATTGTAATTGTGGGTGTTTTTGTCCTATAACTGTATGGACCCCTCCTGTTTAATCATGATATGACCTATGAAGAAAAGGGACAGAAGACTGCGATTTTCTGTTAAGATAAATAGAGGCATTAAACTCATTAACAAAGATATGTTAACATAAATATAAAATTCTTATATAAAAGTACTGAGTTTGAGCATCAGTGAGAATATATAGCTAGGTACAGTGTCTCTCAGCATGGTACTTTGCTGAGGCACTCAGTATTATTCATTAGAGGCTGCTTTCTTAATTAGAACACAGAAGACCTTTATTGTTTCTATTTTCTGGGATTATGGCATCATGAAAAGAATCAATGGCAATTTCTAATTACTGCCACATCTATTAATAGCACTGGCTTGAATAGTCCCTGGCCAGTAAGTTTCCTTTCTACTGAAGAACTATTTAGTCTGCAGTTAACAAATCCTTTCTGAATGTATTTCTCAGGCACTAAGGATTTAAATGTATGCCAGTACAGTGTGATGCATCTATTTATTGAAGAGGTGTGTTTGGTTCTTTTTATCATCAATTTACAAGTGTTGGGTGAGTGCATAATATTTGCATGGGCTGTATTGTGATATGATGCTCATTATTTACAAATTTCATAAAATTCAAGCACAAGTTATTTATTGAATCCCAAAATTTTATGCACAGCTGATGAGGACTCAAGAGTGCCAACCCCATGATACTAATAAGAATCCATTTCCCTGTGACACCTGGGTTCTGACCCAAATCAAACTTGTGACTAAATTAAATTTTGAGATAGGAATTCTTGAAATAATAACAAATATGTTGTGGTTCTTCCTTTCTTCTATCACCTCCTTTCAGATTTTCCTATGGATACTAGTACTGGAAACTGCAGAGGGACAAGCAGTGGTGAGTATATCACTGTCTTCCTGGTTTTCATTTGTGGTCATATTAGTCTTTAATGTAACCCAGATATTTTAGTCTTATTTGGGAAAGTTCGTGCCCTACATTTATAAAGTAAACTTAAGAAATTATTTCTGTATTTATACTAATTTTATTTTAAAAATTAGCATATAGTAAAATTGACCTTTTCTTTTGATATACAGTTTGGTATACACGAATTCTAATGCATGTACAGATTCATGTAACCACCACCACAATCAGGATACAGAACAATTTCATCCCCTCAAAAAACTCCCTCACGCTATATCCCTTTATAATTCCAAGTTCCCCCAACTTTCAACCACTGGCAATCACTGATCTGTTGTCCATCTGTTGTCTTTTTGAGATTACCATATAAATAGAATTATAGAGTATGTAACATTTGAGATTGGCTTTTTTTCACTCAGCATAATGCCTTTGAGATTCATCCAAGTGGTTGCATGTACCAACTGTCCATTCCTTTTTATTGCTGAATGTTTATTACTTCGGTGTGTTACCATTTGTTTGTTCATTCCTTGAAGGATATTTGGGTTGTTTCCAGTTTGGGGCAATCATGAATAGAGCTGCTATAAACATTCTTGTATAGGTTTTTGAGTGAACATAAGTTTTCATTTCTCCAGGGTAAATATCTAGGAATAGGATTGCTGGGTTATACGGTAAGTATATCTTTAATTTATAAAAAACTGTCAGACTGTTTTCCAAAATGGCTGTTCAATTTTGCTCTTAGCAATGTATAAGAGTTCCAGTTACTCTGTATCCTTGTAGTCACTTGGTATTGTCAGGTTTTTAAAATTAAAAAAATTTTTTTAGCCACTTTAATAGTGTTCAGTGATAGCTCATCATGGTTTTAATTTGCATATCCTTAATGATTAATGATGTCGAATATATCTTTTCTTGGGCTCATTTGCCATCCACATATATCCTTTTTGGTGAACTGTCTGTTCAGTTCTTTTGCCCATATTAATTTGGGCTGGTTTCTTACTATTGGGTTTTGAGAATTCTTTATATATTCTGAATACAAAGAACCATCTTTTTGGTTCCATTTATACTTTGTATTTTTTTTTTTGTTTTCAAATTTATTGATTTTTATTGTTGTTGCTTCCTTCCGCTTGCTTAGGATTTTTTTTTAAGTTTAGAAGCTTATATTATGTTTTGTGACCTTTTTTCTTTTCTAATATAATTTAATGCTTTAAGTGTCCATCTAAGAATGGCTTTAGTTACAACCCACAAGTGTTGATAGCTTTTATTTTTATTTTTCTTCAGTTCAAAATATTGTATAATTTCCCTTGAGACTTCCTCTGATTCATACATTGTTTAGGATTGTGCTGTTGAATTTGCTGCTATTGGGGAATTTTCTTGTTATCTTTGTTATTAATTTTTATAATTCTATTATGGTCAGAGAACATACTTTATATGATTTCAGTTCTTTTAAATTTGTTAAGGTTTATTCTATGACTCAGGATGTGATATATCTTGGTGAATGTTTCATGTGCTTGGAAAAAAGCATATTTTGCTGTTGGGTGGAATGTTCTTTAAATGTCAATTCAATTCAGTTGATTGATACTGTAATTTAGTTCTTTTATAGTCGTGTTGATTTTCTGCCTGCTAGATCTATTGATCACTGAGAGAGAAGTGTTTAAGCCGCCAAATATTATCATGATTTTTCGTATTTCTCTTTTCAGTTTTGTCAGTTTTTTTTTCATGTATTTTCAAGCTCTTGTATTTGGTGCATAGACATGTAATATCTTTTATGTCTTATTGGTGAGTTGAAGCTTTCTTTATGTAATGCCCCTCTATCTCTGGTAATTTTGTCTGCTCTAAAGTCTGTTTTGTCTGGTATTAACATAGTCACTCCATCTTTCTTTTGATTAGTGTTTGCAAGGTGTATCTTTGTCTGTCCTTGTACTTTTAACATAGCCATATCATTTAAAAATTTTTTTTTCTTCAAAGTATTTTTTAAATTGAGAAATAATTGACTAAACATTTGTGGGGTACAGAATATCAATACCTGTGTACAATGTGTGATGATCAAATCAGGATAATGAGCATATTCATCATTACAAAATATAATCATTCCTTATATCCATTAACCAATTTCTTACTAACCCCTCTCTCCCTTTCCCACCTCTAGTAACCACAGTTCTGTTTTCTCCTTCTGAAAGTTCAACACATTATTGTTGTATCATAATGGTACTGATTTTTATGTATTGATTTTGTATCCTGCAACTTTACTGAATTTATTTATCAGCTCTATGAGTTTTTTGGCAGAATTTTTAGGTTTCTCTCTATATAGGATCATGTCATCTATGAACAGAGACAGTTTGACTTCGTCTTTTCCAATTTGGATGTCCTTTATATATTCTTTTTGCCTGATTGCTCTAGCTAAAACTTCCAATACTTTTTTGAATAGGAGTGGTGAGAGTGGGTATCCTTGTCTTGTTTCTTTTTTTGTTGGGTCTTTGTCTGATTTTGGTTTCTCCCTCCCTCTCTTCTTCCCTCTCTTTCTTACTTCCTTCTTCTCTCTCTTCTACTTATGAATGAGGACATATAGTATTTCTCTTTCTGGCTTGCTTCACTTAACATACTTTTCTTCAAGCTCATCCATGTTGTTGCCAATAGCAGGATTTCATTCTTTTTTATGGCTGAGTAGTAGTCCACTGTGTATATATACTATATTTTCCTTATCCAGTCATCCGTTGATGGACATTTAGGTTGGTTCCAACTCTTGGCTATTGTAAATAGAGCTGCAAAAACGTGGGAGTGTGGGTATCCCTTCAATATGATGATTGCCATTCCTTTGGGTTTATACCCAGCAGTGGGATTGCTGGATTGTGTGGTAGTTCTATCTGTAGCTGTTTGAGGAATTTCCAATACTGAACAAGCAGAAAAAGAAAGCAAGCCCATGTGCAATAGCTACTAAAAGAATAAAATACCTAGGAATAAATCTAACCAAGGAAGTTAAAGATCTCTACAATGAGAATTATAAAACACTGCTAGGGCCGGCCCGGTGGCGCACTGCTACAGTGCGCCGCTTGGGAGCGCGGCAGTGCTCCTGCCGAGGGTTCGGATCCCACATACAGACCAGTTCCCGCTCACTGGCTGAGCGAGGTGCGGGCGCAGCACCGAGGTTTGCGATCCCGTTGCCGGTCCCGGTCCGGTACGGGCGCGACACTGAGGGTTGCGATCCGTTGCCGGACACGAAAAAAAGACAAAAAGGAAAAAATAAATAAATAAATAAATAAAATAAAACACTGCTATTTTCCGTAATGGCTGCACTAATTTACAGTCCCACCAACAGTATAGAAGTGTTCCTCTTTCTCTGCATCCTCACCAGCATTTGTTATTCTCTTGTCTTTTTGATAATAGCCAGTCTAACTAGAGTGAGATGATATCTCAGTGTGGTTTTGATTTGCATTTCCCTGATCGTTAGTCATGCTTGGCATTTTTTCATGTGTCTGTTGCTTATCTGTATGTCTTCCTTTAAGAAAAGTCTATTCAGCTCCTTTGCCCATTTTTTAATCAGATTATTTGTTTTCTTACTGTGAAATTGTTTGAGTTCCTTGTGTGTTCTGGATATTAATTCCTTGTCGGATTTATAGTTTGCATGTATTTTCTCCCGTTCTGTAGGTTGTCTTTTACTCTGATTGTTTCCTTTGCTGTGCAGAGGCTTTTAATTTGATATAATCTCATTTATTTTTCCTTTTGTTGCCTGTGCTTTTGAAGTCTTATTCATAAAGTTTTTGCCCAGTCCTACCCTTAAGTGTTCCCCCCCGTTTTCTTCTACAAGTTTTATAGTTTCAGGTCTAGTTTTTTAAATCCATTCAGCCTGTGTATATCTTTTAAGTGGTGAATTTAATGTATTTACATTCAGAGTTTTGATGAAACTTGTTGAAAGGTATTGCCTTATTCCTGCCATTTTATTAATTTCTTGTGGTTGTTTTATATTTCTTTTGTATTGTTTATCTTTGCTGTTTGGTGTTTTCTTCTAGTGATAAGATATATATTTTTTCTCATTTGCATATCTGTTTTACTAGCAGTTTTGATTCTTTCTCACATATTTATGGTGATGTATATCTGTCTTTTGATTCCAAATGTAGGAATCCCTTGAGGATTTGTTGAAGGGCTAATCTTGTGGTGGTGAATTCCCGCAGTTTTTGTCTGTCTGGGAAAGATACTACTTCATTTCTGAAGGAAAGCTTTGCTGGACGTCATATTCTTGGTTGGCAGTTTTTTTCTTTTACCACTTTGAATATGTCATCCTTCTAGGATGATCTGTAGGGTTTCTATTGAGAAGTCTGCTGTTAGCCTGATGTGGATTCCCTTTGATGCTTTTCTTTTGCTGTTTTTAGAATTCTTTCTTTGTCTTAGACTTTTGACAGTTTGACTATAATGTGTCTTGGGGGGGTCCTTTTTGGGTTGAATCTGTTTGGGAATTTTTGAGCTCCTTAGATCTGTAAGACCATATCTTTCCCAATACTTGGGAAGTTTCTAACTATTATTTCATCAAAGAGACTTTCAATGCCTTTTCCTTCTCTTCCCCTTCTGGTACAACCATAATATGGATGTTTGTATGCTTAAGGTTATCAGCATGATCTTATAGGTTTTCTTCATTTTTTGAAATTCTTCTTCTTTTATTTGGCCCAACTCCGTTAATTCAAAAAGCCTGTTTCTAGCTCAGAAATTCTTTCTTCTGCTTGTTCCTACTGCTTATGCTCTTGGTTACATTTTTTTTATTTCATTGAATGAATTCTTCAGCTCTAGGATTTCTGCTTGCTTGTTTCTTTTTTATGTTTCTATCTCTTTATTAAATTTCTCATATGTGTCCTGGATTGTTGTTTGACTTTGTTGTGATTTCTATTTTTTCATCCATCATGAAAAAATAGAAAAGTAAAATTTTCTTATTATTGCTGTTTGGGATTCCTTTTCAGGAGATTTGTCAATTTCCTGTTGTTTGGGGTCTGGTATTGGAGAATTGTAGTCTTCTTTTGGAGAAGTCATGTTTCCCCGTTTTTTCATGCTGCTCATATCTTTGCATTGATGTCTGGGCATCTGGTGCTGTAGTTACTACTTTTAATTTTAGGAGGTTTTTTGGGGGGAGGTATGAATATTCATGAGGTACAGAGCTGATTGTCACCCTTTGTGCCCAAGATGTGAAGGCCAGATTCATACTGGCAGCATGCCCATTACCACAAATTGCGTTTGTATCCCATATCAGCCACCCAATTATCTCCACTTCCCTCCCCCTCTCCCTTTTCCGCCTCACTCCACTGTGTATCCCAAGTCATGTTCTCTCCCTCTGCAAGTCCAACGCACCACTGTGGTCTTTCTTTCCTTCCTTCCTTCTTTCTCTCTTAGCTCCCACTTATGAGTGAGTACAAGCGGTATTTATCCCTTAGTGCTTTGCTTATTTTTGAAGGGAGAGATTCTTTCCTGTAGAAGTGTTCTGTATTGACAGTCGGATTGGGCATTTTAAGTTTGGATCTGTGTGAGTGTGGAGTGAAGCCTTTGTGTGACTTCTTCCAGTGTATTCAGTTTTAGAGTTGTCTGTGAGTGCCTTTGTGGCTTAGGCAGTAGGGCCCTTGGCAGTTTCTTTTGGGTGGATGATCCTCTGTCTGTCAGTGAGCAGGTATACACTGGTGCAGAAGGTCCTCTGTAGAGGGCCATCGGTTCAGCTGTTGAGCCTGGAGCAAGACTGCATGGATGCCACAGGACCCACAACACTCTTGAGGCATGCTACGGGGAGAGAAAGATTCTCTCCACCTGATTCCAAGCAGCTCCCTTTGGTGAGGTAGAGGCTGGATACCCTGCTCTGCCCTCTATGGTGCCGTTCCTGTCTTCTGTGCTTCACAAGATCTTATTACTCTCCTGGTGCTCTGCAACATATTTCCTCAGTTGTTCCAGTCAAAATATATTTGTTTGTTGTTTTGGTCTCTTTTTGTGGGGGAGACTAGTGCCAGACCTCTCTAGATGGCCATCAGGTCTGAGATGTCTGGGGAGGGCGGAGAAGCGCATGGACCTGGTAAAGTTCTTCACCATGGAGTGAATCTGCTGTGCACACTGGACACACTTGTGGAGCAGCCCTTCCCACTGCTTTTTACCTCCCTGTTCTGTGGGTGGGGCAGGCACTGTGAACACTGGGGGAAACCAGCAGATCCCAGCAAGGGCCAGCAGCACAGCCCAGCCTTGGAGAAGGAAACATCTATCACTATGTTTTAAGTAAATTTCTTGTGAATATCATGTAGTTGGGTCATTTTTGTTGCTGTTCTTGATCTTGTTTTTATTCATCCTGTCAATGTTTGTCTTCTGGTGTGTTTTGACCATTTACATATAATTATTGATGTGTTTTTATTTAGATCTGCCACTTCACTTGTTTTCTGTTTGTTTCCCTTGTTTGCATTCCCATTTTCTTTTCTTTTGGGTCAAGTGTTTCTCTATTCTCTCTCTCACACACGTGTGTATGTGAGATACATGTATACACACACACAAATATATACACACCCATGAGATAATATATATTTCTTTCACCTGTATTTAATGGAGAAGTGCATGGAAGTGCTTATTTATTTAAAATATGTTTTAAATAACTCAAGAGGAGAACAATAGCAATACTGTATTTATACAGATGTTTATAATTTCTATTGTTCTTTCTTTTTGTCCAGTGCTCCAAACTTCTTCTGTCTGAAGAACTTTCTTTAGCATTTCTGTAGCACTTCTTTTAAAGCAGTTCTGGTGGCTACAAATTCTCTCAGTTTTCCTTCACCTGAAAATGTCTTTATTTCACCTTCATTCCTGAAGGATATTTTCACTGGATATAGAATTCTGGGTTGGTAGTTCACTTAGCACTCAAGAAATATTCTGCTTGCTTCTGGCTTCAGTATTTCTCATGGGAAATCAGACATTCAAATCACTGTTTCCCTTTAAGTAATGCATCAGTTTGCTCTGGTGGCTTTTAAGATGTTTTACTTTGTCATTAGTTTTCCAGTCTGATTATGACATGTTAGGCATTGATTTCTTTGCATTTGTCCTGTTTAGTGTTAAGTAAACATCTCGAATCTATAAATTTATACCTTTGCCAAATTTGGAAGTGCTTAGGAATTATTTCTTCAAATATTTACTTTTTACACCATACTCTGTTCTATGATAAGAATGTTAGATCTTTTGGTATTGTCCTGTAGGCCTCAGAGGCTCTATTCATTTTTCCCCCAGTTTTTTTCTGTTTTTCAAATTAGATAATTTCTGTTGGTCTTTAAGTTCATTGACTCTTTCCTTAGTCATCTCCACTTTGCTATTGATCATTTTCAGGTATATTTTTGTTACTGTATTTTTCAAAATTAAAATTTCCATTTGATTCTTCATTATAACTTGTATTTTGTATTTCTTTGTGAAGGCTTTCTATCTTTCCATTCATTTCACGGGTGTTCATCCTTACTTTTTAGGGCGTTTTATAATAGCTGCCTTAAAGTTATTCCTGGATAATTTAAAAGTCTGTGTCATCTGATTGCCTTTTCCCATATAAGTTGAGATTTTCCTGGTTCTTCATATATGTACAGTAATTGTGGATTGAATCCTGGACATTTGAAATATTATGTAATAAGACTGTGGGTCTTATTTCAAGTTTTATTTTAGCAGGAGTCAACCTAATTAGGTTCAGCCTGAAAATTCTGACTAGTCTTCTGTGAGTTGTGATTTTGATGTCAGTTCCATTTCCAAAGCCTGTGCAGTACCTTTCAGATCTATCCTGTGTGTGCACCACCCATTGGCCAGTGTGAAATCAGGGCAGTGACATATCCCATTGTTCGGTTTTCAAAGTCGATAGTATATTGTTTTATGTTGGGTTCACACATACCCAGGGGTGAACTCAGCAATTCATAAACAACCTCACAAGGTCATTTACCAAGCTCCTTCCTCTCTGTGATCTCTGCAGTACTTTTCTTCTGAAAAGGAACTCCCCCTTTTGGTCCTTTGGCCAGAAAGCTGGGACTTTACTTATCCCACTCTGCAATTCATTTCTTGTGACTGCTCCTGCATCTGGGGACAAAGTGGTAGGAGGACATGAAGACAAAGCAGCGGGGGTTTGTCCCAACCTCTTGGTACCACAAGTCCTCCAATCAGGGAGGAAGGTTCTCCTGCATCAAAGTTTTAGGCTCCCGAGGGCCTCCCTTGCTACAGCTGTTTCTATTACCGCTGTCCCAGGATGGCTTGAGGGATGGAGCGCAAGAGACTGGAGTGTTAGGGACCCTTTTCCCACTTCTTGGACCAGAACTAGAAGGCTTCTCTCAGAGTACTCTGTCTGCCCAATGTCCACATTCAGGTTACACGCTGTGTTGAAACCAGATTGTTGGATACTAGAGGGGAAAAATGATGAACCTGCTGTCAGTTTGATGGCACTGGATTTCTTCCCCAATCTTCCTGCTACTATTTACTTTTCAGAATTCTTAAATAGCTGCTCCATGCATTCTGTTCAGGTTTTATAGCTGCATTCACTGGGAGAATCAGGATGGACTCTACTTATTCTATCTTACTGTGAAACAAACATTTAAAGTATGACATACATGCAAAAAAGTGCACAAATCATAAGTATGCAGCTCAGTGCATTTCCACAAAGTAAACACTCTCTTGTAACAACCACACAGACCAAGATATATAGCATCATTATTCCAGAAGCCTCCAAATTACTACCCCCAACCCTTCTTCACAAAGGTAACTAACTACTAACAGGAATTCTAATACCATAGATTAATGTCACTTGATTTTGAGCTATAGATGAATGGAATCCTACGGTGTGTATATTTTTGTGTCCATATGGCTTCCTTTGCTCTTATGCTGCATATAGGAGTAGTTTTTAATTTTCATTGCTATATAGTATTCTGTCATTGAATGTACCACTCTTTATTTATTCATTCTAATGTTCCTAGATATTTGGGTTGTTTCCAGTTTTTGTTACTATGATTAATGTTGCATTTGTTTCTACAAGAATATTATAACCACATTAGTTACTGTATATTTCTTGTATTTCACTTTCCTGTAATAATTTGTGTTGATTTCGGTCAGTATGTCCTACCTTGTAATGTGTCTTATATGTGGAAGCAGAACATTTATTTTAAGTTTTAAATAAACTTGAAATATCCGTTTTCATTAGATTGGGACCGCTTTCACTGTTGACTTCCACTGAATCTTATTAGGGTAACAAGTGTTTGATGTGAAGCAGTGTCCATCAGAGGTGCTCCAATGAATATTTATCTTATTAAGAAGTGAATTAAAATTATTTAGAATTATGTTGTTACCCTCTTAATTGTGAATGTTTTTCAGTGTCATAAAATCAGTTGGAAATCATTGGTGTCCAGTAATGCTGCTATTTTAAAGATTACTCCTATCATGTTTGCACAAAACAAACCAGAAAGTTCATTTGTATAATAGCGCAATTGGTGAGTCAAAGTTTCTGGTCAAGGGCATGCATATGCTATCAATTTGTACAGAAGCTAAGGTTAGAATTATATAGCACTTCAACATGTGAAAGAGGGAAAAAAGCATCGACAACGCTATAAACAATATACTAAAATAGTTCACGATGTAAAACTACCTCGAACAAACTTAGTGTTCCTGGGGTCAGTGTTTACTGTTCCTCTTTTTAAACTGTTTTCCTGTTCTGTGGTGTAAGGGGAGTGATTAAAATAAACAGCCCAAACCAAAGTTCATTCTGTTTATAAAAAAACACTAACATATTCACATGTTCCAAAAAGAATATACTTTGTTCATTTTGAACATTTTATACTTTGGAGAAATGTAACAGCTGAGGTTGATCATGATCAAACAGGAAGCGAGGAAGGCACAAAAACATTGTAACCCACATAACGACCTCTTTCCAAAGTGTCAAGCTGTTTCTGTCTGGAATTTGGAAAAGAAATTCTTTCACTCCAGCTAATTTATCCTTTGCCTCAAAGCTTAACAATTTCTTTTTCTTTTTCTTTTTTTGGAGATAATGACTGTCTGAGCAGCTTCCGATTTATGAGTGTGTTTTACTGTTGTAAATCCACTGTCATAATAAGAAATAGATCTTCTCTATTTCCACAGCATGGAACATGGAGAAAAACGATTTTTGTTCTATTCTGTTGAGACACTTGATCTGTCAAATCAGCACAGAAAAGTCAGGCAGGTATTCAAATAGGTCAAAAAAAAAAAAAAAAAGGTATGCTTTTTATTAAAGAATTCCAAAAAGTAATTGTCTCACTTTTCTAGTTTGTGATGGTGATCAGTTTATGAGCTTTTACATTTGAAAACCACAAATTTCTCCAGAGAGGAGATATACTGTAGTTGGTAAATTCTGGCACTCATTAACTAAATGAGCATGATCAAATTACTTCTCTGGGTCTGTTTCCTAATGTAAGTTGGATTGTATTGACCTCTGAGCTCCATTCTGATGTATCTTCAAATTGGGGAAACGTGAGCAGTGTCCCCTAGTGTGAGTCGGATACTCTCCCAGAGTTTTCAATAACCTCTTCCTGGCCCTATTTTTAAAGTGCTCCAGAGAAACTCCTCGTGAGTGACTGGAGCTTCCTGATGGCTGCTCCAGCCGCCCCTTGTTTATAGGGATGACCTGTGCTTAGCTTGGGTAGTATTGAACCATATTTTCTCTAAAACTTCTTTCCTCTCCACTGGCTTCCTACCAGTGTTGGAAAAGAATTCAGTTTTTTTTCTTTGGTGCAAATGTTTACTGACTATGGAGTCTGAATTAACTTGGGGTAACCTCTTTACTTTTTTGCAAAATAAAAATTAGGATAGATAAATAGTATTTTTATCATTTTATACAGTATCTTACAACTGTAGGATTTTTTCCATTACTTTGCAGCAATGGATACTTTTGACCAATTCTCTCTCCTAAACATCGTCTTCCTTGATCAGTTACTCAAATTGTTTTAGTTTTCCTCCTCTGTCCCCAGCTGTGGGCACTAGCCAGTGCTCTGTGCCTGGCCTCTGTTCCTCTCTCCTTGTGATAATTTCTTCCTATTGGAGTTCATCCAGGTACATAGGCTTAATTATCATTTTTGTGACTCTGGTTCTGTTCACTCTCCTAGGTAGAGAATCACATTTCCCCTCCAATAAGCACTTCTACCTGGGTATTCAACACATAACTTCAAAGATGATGTATTTAATAACTAGTCTTTTCGTTAACGTTTCCTCCTTGCACATTTCTTGTTTATTATGTGGCACCATCATCTTCCTAAGTCCCCAGGACTGAAACTACATAGTTGGTTTTAGTCCACACATCCCACCATTCATCAAAAATGTAAGGAATGTAAAAAAAGTAACTTGTATTAGGCATACTATATATGGTTGGCATTGAGTAGACACGTGACCTTCTAAAGGCTGTGAAGCCCATTTTGGTTTTTTGTGAATTCTTTAGAGTACATCACAAAACAACACTTCAGATGTTATGGAGAAAAACAGGCAAAATTGCATTGACTCCATATTTTGGGTATCCTCAGTGACTCGTGGATCCAGAAACCTTGTGAAAGGTAGTTTATTTAAAAGTTTCCAAAGACATAAATCCTAAAGGACTAAACTGAATTTCCTTTTCTTATTAATATAGTGTTATCCCTCTCAATCTTAAGCAAGTCCCATTTAGAAAGTGCAAATTACTATGAATTGAATCCTTTATTACAAAATTTGAGGTTTGTTGTTATAGCTTAGTTGAACAAATGTTACTTTTGCTTTCTAGAGCCTTATAACCTGGGTTCACCAGTCAACTTCATCACATTTTCCATATATTGTTTAATCCAAAATAAAATTTAATATCATAGTCTTTGCCCTATGTGTATGTTTAAAATAAATATTTTAAACATGTAATGAATAGCTGCTAAGTTATGACACACTTCATTTTATGGAAAAGTGAAAGGAATGTCATGAATTTTTATGATAATGTCACTTTATTAAAGTATAATTTACTACAGTAAATTATAAATGTACAAATCTTAAGGGTATACTGCATTGAATTTTGACAAATGCTTATACCCATTAACTGTCATACAGATCAAGATAAAGAACATTTCCATCACCCCTGGAAATTCCCTTGTTCCCAATCACCCACCCCACTCTGAGTCAAGTACAGTTCTGTTTTTTATTACTATAGATTTGTCTGGTCAGTTCTTCAGTTTCACATAAATAGAATACAGGACATACTCTTTTTTGACTGGCTTTGTTTGCTTCCCATAATGCTTTTGAGATTTGTCCGTTTAGTTCTGTGCATTATTTCATTTTTTTAAATTGTATAATAGTACACCCTAATATGAGCATAATACCAATATGATTTCTAAATTCTAGCCTTTTAAATATAGTTTCTTGTTTAATGTAGTTCTTGGTTTTTGCTTCTGCAGGAGTTGTGTTGTTGCTGCTGGTTTTTTCTTTTGTCATTGAGATTAGGAAACTGACTCTGTTTTTGTTTTAAATTGACTTTCCATAAAGTGTCCATTTGATGCCTTGCAATTTGGAACAAGGGAATGTGGTCCTATAGGTGGAATCTAGGGATGTTTTACCATCTCATTGTTTCTAGAAGGATAGTGGAACTGACCTTCTGGTAGGCCAAATGGTATATTGCTCATCTTCCATTTGAGGACTATCTGAATGAGACCACAGTGACATTCATCCCTGATCCCTGTTGCTGTTCTGATAACTTTGATGATAAATAGATGATCCATCAAGTTCATTGACTTCTTCACTTTACTTACCTGCTTGTCTCTTCTACCCCAGCCATTCACTTCCACAGGCAGTTTTGGATCTTGCCACCTAGCGGTGGGGCAAGCTTTGCAATCTTAACTGCGGGCATCCCTCTATTTGCCTACTGCCTCTTTTCCTTTCAGCGGATTTGCTCTGGTGCCATCACTGCTAACTTCTTTTTTCTTTTCTTTTTTTTTACTCCATTGAGACTGCCTGTTCATCAACTACCACTTACTATCTATTCAGCCTCTGGCCTCTTTGTATTCCTGAGATTTCATGGTCTACCGTAATAATCATTCCCCTGAAAATACCCTCAATTCTCTTGCCTTTTCTTCCTCTGCCATACTCACCTGGCAAATTCCCAACTCTAGTTGCTAGAGAAAATCACTCAACTGGGGGCAACTGGTTTTACTTTAAGTTCAAGACAGAAAATTCAAATAGACAATCAACTTTGCCTAGCAATCCTACCTACTAGAAAATTTGCCTTTCCACTTGATGAAATAACTGCTTTACTTTCTCTCTTCAAACTTCCACATCCTGCCTCTCTTAGCCCCTCATTCCCCATAACTGATGACTTAACTTTGTCATTCAAGGGGAAAGTAAAAGCCATTGGAAGTAACTCTCTCATTATCCCACTAACAAACTTATAAGCCTGTCAAAATCAGTCCCCCTCTGTCCTTTCTCTTCGTGTGTAGTGTATGAAGCACCCTGGCTTTCAAAGTCCTATTCTCCCTTTTGCTCAGGGTCCTCTCATCTTGTTACCATCTGGCTTCAATGGACCCTTTTCTCTTTTAACTCATTTGAGCTCTGAGGGTCATTTGACATGGAGAACTGCCCTCCTTTTTTCTGGTAACACCCTCTTTTTTCAGCTTTTTTGATTCTACCCTCTTTAGTATTTCCTCCCACATCGCCAGATGCTCCTTAGTGTCCTTAATGGACTTCTTGTGTGTGTGCGGCCAGTAGAGGGATCTGAACCCTTGTAGTGGACTGAATTATGTCCCCCCAAACTCCCTGAAGCTTGAATTGTGTCCCCCAAGTTTTATGGATTAGAAACTTAGCCCCCACTGTGACTATTAAGAGGGTGGGAAATCCTATTATGGTAATTGAAGGTGGAGCCTTGAAGAGGTGATTAGATTGTAGGACCATGCCATAGTGAATGGATTAAAAATGGTGGTCAGGGGTGTGGTTCTGAGGGCTTTAAAAGAAGAGGAAGTGGGTGTCTTTCTCTGCTCTCTCTGCTTCCACCATCTTGCAATGTGAGACCCCTGGGTCACTGTTGCCACCACCAGATGGACTTTGGACTTCCCAGCCTCAGAAAATGTAAGCAATAAATGTTTTTCTTTATAAATTGCGCAGTTTCAGGTATTTTGTTATAAGCAACCCAAATGGACTAATACAACCCTTGACCTTCCTTAATGGACTACTTCTTCTCTGTCTTATACGTAAGATGTAATTCCTCCCTTAGTGACTACAATTCACCTTTTAGATTTCAAGCTTAAATATAATTACCTCAAAGGAATTTGAAGGCCAGACTAGCTTAGGTCACCAAGTTGTATGTTCTCATTACTCATGCACATTGTACTTTTCTTTCATAACATGTATCATGTATGACAGTAAATTATTTTGTGTGCAATTGTATAATGTCTGTATCCTCTTCTGGACTGTCTGTATTGCTCATCATGTGTCCTACATGCCTATTGCAGAGCCCAGAATATAGCAGATTCCCAATAAATATTTGTAAAATGAATGAATTCGTATGTGACTGAAAAAGTTAAATAAATGTTAGTTCTCTTTCCCTTTCCCATCTCTTATTTAGAGAAGCATGGATATTCCAGGGTTGTGGAGTCAGAGGACATTATCGCTATCATTTCTATAGAAGAACAGCAAATTCATGGTGTGATGAATGTTAACAGATGTTTAAAATTATTTAAGGACATGACCATGGACACCTTTTGTAGGCAGTTGAAAATTCATATAGATCTGGATCTCAGTGAAAAAGTTAAGGATATAGATCTTAAAATTATAAAAATTAATTTTAATTGTTTTGGGCAGCTGGTCAGTAAGGGGATCCAAACCCTTGACCTTGGTGTTATAACACCATACTCTAACCAGCTGAGCTAACCAGCTAGCCCAAAATTTATTCTTTATATCTTTTAAAATTTATTTTATTATGCTCCTGTGTTTCTTAAAATGGAGGGAAAGAGGACAAGTGGGTTTCAGGGGTCAAATGCCAGGATATAAAACATACACTGCATTTGGCACAAATTAAAATTATTTAAACTCCGATCTGATGATAAAGGGGCAGTCTGGAAAGAATTACAACGAAAACTGTAACCCAAATAGAATTGTATTTTCTTTTCCACCCCCTCTCCGTACTTTTTGACAATAAATCTTGAGCACAGGTCTAAGGTCTTTTATAGAAAAAAGCAGAAAAATATCCACGCAAAGATAGTAGTCTTTCAAAGCTATGGTGCATGAAAGGTTATGGGGTTTTTGAATCTGGTGAAGTTAATTATAGTCTTACAGCTCTGGATGAGACCCAAGAGAGTTCAATTTCAAACAAAGGTCAGGGCTAGTTATAAAGTTGTGTCACCCGTAAGCTTGAACTCAAAGAAGTTCGCATTAAATTGTGAAGGTCCAGTATCACATGTCATAATTATATCAGGTACTTAGAATGCTATAGATCTTGTAAGAGCATGTCAAAAATACTATTATCCCTATGTACTTTTGATAAATGAGCCTATTTTTATGAGCAAAACTGACTAAAGAAGGATGTGATCTTTTCCCAACTCTGAACTATGTAAGAAGCCTCACTGTGGAGACACTGAGGCTGTTCACTGCTCAGGCACTGCAGTGTGCCAGGGGGCATTTCTCCTGAGTGGCAGACCAAGTTCTATGGAGCTTTGGGCATGTTAACTTTGCAAACTCACATTTGTACTAGGGTGATTAACTCATGTTTGTACTAGAATAATAAACAGTCTTCAGTTTCATTAGCAGAGAAGTGGGAGATCATTGAGAGTGGCTGAAAGCATCCAGCGAGAGGAGTGAGGGAACGTTAGAAGAACTGAAGCCAGTTGCCTGGTAGTGGCATATGGTTGAGCATGGGAGGTAGCGCTGCATCCTGTCCCACAGTTCAGGATGTTACATTTAATTCTAGATTTAGAGGTGAACGAACTGCTAATATTAAAACTTTGCCGACATTTGAAGATCTCTCTGTCACTTCCTAGCCTATTTTTTCAAAGCCAGCTCCTTTAACCTTTTAAATATTTTTTCCCTCAGATAAAGACAAAACAAAAAACAACTGTTGCAGTCTGACTTAGGGTGGCAGGCACAAAAAATGTAATGACATATTCAGCATATCCCTCTGATTCTTTGCAATTTCCCAGTTCTTAGATTTTCGGAAATATATGAAGGTACTTCAAAAAGTTATGGAAATATTTGTATTATCTTTTAATTCTATTTTTTTTATGAACTTTTTTTTTTTTTAAAGGTGACCAGTAAGGAGATCTTAACCCTCGACTCGGTGTTGTCAGCACCATGCTCTCCCAAGTGAGCCAACTGGCCATCCCTATATAGGGATCTGAACCCGTGGCCTTGGTGTTATCAGCACCACACTCTCCCAAGTGAGCCATGGGCTGGCCCTTTTTTACGAACTTATTGAAGTACCTTATATATGCAGTTGTGTGTAAACATAATTTAGCAGATGGATAATGCTTTAGACCTATGACTCTAAGATACACTTTCCATGAACTCCCTCAGCTATGTTTGTGTTGAGTAGGCATAAGTAAGTGAAAGGAAGCTCTTCCATATTTGAGCCTTGGGAATATAAAATTCCACTCCTTATTACTGTTATTTTATTGAGCTACTAGTTACTTGAACTAGATAGATATTTGCTTATAGCAAGAGCTAGGGGTTTGGCATGGAAAGGGCTCATATACTCATATATAGTATGACACTGACTCAGAAGAGACCAGCAGGAGTAATAAGTGCATTGCAGGTGAGCAAAATTTAGTCTCAAGAATATAATTGCTTTGCTCATTAGCTATTAGGTAATACTCTAGCTATGTATATGTGGTTGTATACATAGCTATGTAAATACCTACTTGAAATCTTCCTAAATAACTTTATAATATAATAATAATAATAAAACTCTACCTGGGAAGTGTTATGAAATCCATTTGTTTATGCTTCAAGCAAAGTTATATGGGTAACAACATTAAATTAGATTCAATTCAGTGATGGTTGCTGTATATACTGCCAATACTTTTTTATTAGCTCGTGTGCATATTTCTGAAGAATTATAAATGTGTACGTAATTTATCTACATGCATTATTTTTGATAGACATCTATATTTAAATAGAAAAATCACAAGTTCATATCTATGTATGAAGATAATTTGTTAATCAAAGACCATAGCATTTATTTCTTTAGAAATATTCTCAAGAACATCTCTCTTAAAAAGTCTGTAACCTTTTAGTACAAAATGAAACAACTCTACAAAAAGCCAAGAACTGGATAACTGTCCATTTTCTTTTTTTTTTTTTTGTCTTTTGTCTTTTTCCGTGTCCGGCAACGGATCGCAACCCTCAGTGTTGCCCCCGTACCGGACCGGGGACCGGCAACGGGATTGCAACCCTCGGTGTTGCCCCCGCGCCTCGCTCAGCCAGTGAGCAGGAACCGGTCTGTATGTGGGATCCGAACCCTCGGGCGGGAGCGCCGCCGTGCTTCCCAAGCGGCGCACTTATCCAGTGTGCCACCGGGCCGGCCCCAATTTTCTTTTAAAATTATATTAAGTGAAACAAGTCAGGCATAGAAAGCGTAATACCACATGTTCTCACTTATTTGTGGGAGCTAAAAATAAATAAACACACAAACAAAGATTGGGCTGGGAAGAAGACACAACAATCACAATTCCTTGAACTTGTTGAGACAAGTGAATGGATATGATGTGGGGGGGAAGGAGGGACGAACGGGTAAAGGGTCAAGAAAATCAACTAAAATATATATTGAGAAGTTAAAATAAAACAATAAAAATAAATAAATAAATAAATGGGAATACAAATGTTATGCTCATAAGAAAGTTATTTTTCGAGTAGTTTTCTTCAAAATAGCAACAAGCACTGATGTTACCCATTATTGAGTGGGCTTGTTATTCCCTGCAGAGCAAGGGAAGGTGCTGTGTGTCTCACTGAGAAACTCTCCCTTCTCTCAGGGGCGAGAACAACAGTTGCTGGCACTACCTATTCACAACAGAGATGTTTATTTCTGGAACTTAAAGCTGGCAGGCAGAGTGCTGCTCTCCTCAGGACTGCTACTGCTACTTTAAAGCATGTTATCTACAAGTTCAATTGGAAATAGAATTTGTTTTGTTTAGAAAATACAATATCAAGTGGTCAGCATAAGCTTCTGCCTTTATTGGTCTCCATACTAACATAGAACATTTTTTAAACAAAATTTGGTTTGTTGGCTGCTTTTCTCCAATTCATGCATTCTTTTTTCCCTTTTCTGTGTCAAAATAGAAGAAAGATATACCATGTAATTTTTAATGATGTTTTTCAGATTACCATTTTAAGAAATCTTTATATATAATCTAATATTTCCTAAGGTAATGGTGTGTTATTTTCTATTTTTGTATTGACTTTAAAGACAATTTGCCATCCTTAGCTAAGTATTCTTGGCAGTGTAGTCCTTCTATAAAAGGTATAATAATCTACTCTCCAAGATGTTAAATGATCTATCCTATAGATTAAACATTTTGAGATGATTAGAACTTTTATTATATACATCTGTATTACATAAAATATGAGTCCTGGTCACTACTAACCAGATTATTTTCAAACATGAAATTTCTCTTTTCAAGATACGTGCATAGTAATTTCGTACAACATGCATAAAAATACCATTGAGTTAAGTGGCAACTGTCCTACCTATAGAAGGGCTCACTGCCCCCTTCTTAGGAACTTCATTGAGTTTACTGGGTTGTCATAATACCTACTTATCTCCTTGAATTGCTTTTGGATCCAGGACCTAATATTTGGAGGAGTGCTGTGTATCTGTAAACAGTCCATGAATGTTAGACGGTACTGCACAGGGGTAAACCAGCTGCCTGAGCATGAGCAGAAAATCGCCTCTCAGTAGGCATTTACTCTGCTTCAGTCAGCACCAGGTCTGCCTCCTTCAGGATTCAGAGGCCATGCTCTTCTCATGCTTGGGGGCAACAGTGTTTCCTCAGGATCTGGGTGGTTTGTTAGAAAGTGGGAGCTTGTGAACATACTGACATTGAATAAGAGGCTATGTGGATAGAATGAACATGAATGTAGTTCCAGGAGAAAGAGATCAGACACATAGAATTATGAAGCACTTTCTCACCACCAAATTCATATCTAGTCTTACCAAAAAATGTGAGTAAACAAAAGACAGCTAATATTGAAAATCTGCTTCTGACTAAAATGTATTTTTCAGAACGCTGCAAATGTAAGCCTATCAGAGCTTCACAGAAGACCTATTTCCGGAACAATTACAACTACGGTAAGGATAACTTCATGGTTGATGTATAAACTACTGTGTTAGTAAAGGCATGGGTGTGTGTGCGTTTGTGCATGTGTAAGTGAATAGAGCTATTTAAGAATAAGGCTTAAAAACAAAGGAAAGTTTTTATTTTTTTATTTTATTTTTTTTTCCTTTTTGTCTTTTTTCGTGTCCGGGAATGGACCGCAACCCTCAGTGTCGCGCCCGTACCGGACCGGGACCGGCAATGGGATCGCAACCCTCGGTGTTGCGCCCGCACCTCGCTCAGCCAGTGAGCGGGAACTGGTCTGTATGTGGGATCCGAACCCTCGGCGGGAGCGCCACTGCGCTCCCAAGCGGCGCACTGTAGCAGTGCGCCACCGGGCCGGCCCCAAAGGAAAGTTTTTAAAAACTTAGGCCCCTGATCCCAACCAATTAAGATGTCTCACGTGGGCAAAATTCTTAACAAATGCTTAATTTTGAAGCATATCAAGCAGCATTGTTGGCATCTTAGAATCATGCAATTAAATACATAGAGATAAATTTCAAAATAGAGGGGACTCTTCTCTGTCAAGGAGGCTGAGGAGCATTTGGGCTAAAGTGTTTGGAGCTGCATGGGCCACAAGTTGTGCTTCACTGGGGTGAACAGAAGAGCACTCTGCATAGAAATGATTAAAAGAGTCAAACTTGGTATCTTCAGTCAATTTATCCCATGAAAAAACATGGACAGAGTTGGAAAGTAACACTTATAGAAGTTGTTCGTATTCAGTTAAGGAGAAGTTTTGTTATATAGCTTGACCTAAAAATTTGACATTCTGATAACTAAATATTAATTTAGTTAGGAAGAGCTACCTGTCCAAATGTAGCTGACAAACTTAATTGAAGGATGAAAAAGCCTGCTGTTTTTGTGCCAGGAACTGTGCTAAGTGGTTTTCATACACTATCTTATATAATTTTCTCAACTGCCCCGTGAGATGTAGTATTATCCTGATTTTATCAATGATTATTGAAACTAAGTTGTCTTTTCTTTGATTGCTCATACTGTACTTTTGTGTACTGGTGTGTTTCAGAGTCATAAATATCGATTATCATTATACTTAGAAGGGGCAGTTAATAGAGTTTCCCAGTTAATAAATAAGGGACTAATTTATTTACTGTATTCCACAGACATTTTATTTTGATTTTTTCTAGTATCTATGAGATTAATAAAAGTTATGTTTCTATTTCTGCAGAATACTATTGATGGCAGGTCAACGAGTAACTATGAAGATTAAATAGACTTTTAAAGTGAACTTTATTATTAAAATGAGTTTTATTATTGTGTTTACATGCCTTAGTTTAAAGAATATCGAATATATAAAGCAGACTATACTTTTGAGACTTGAAAGAAATGGGCAAGATTTTGTAAGAGTAATTTTTGATATCTTTGAAAATCCTGTGGATTAAAAAGTATAATGTAGAAAATTCTGTGTAGTTAAATCTCTTTAAAATAAATGCACCTAGTTTCCCAAGTTATTCTTCAGTAGAATAAATTTTTACTTTTTGCTTAGTACATGTCTTAAGTGGAATCTAGCTCCTTTTAGCCAATCATGGGCATACTTTCCAAGGTTGAAAGGTTGTGTTTATCTAAAGTCAAATGCTAAGAAGTCAAAGACCTATCCCTATACAAATTGATGTGAAAAACCTCAGGGAATAGAGAAGTCTTAATTTTTAGAAGATTGGCTTTTTAAGACTGAAAAATGCTTATATGAACTTTAAGTACTGTTACTCTAAAAATAAAAACATAATAAAATTTTTGTATCAAGGAAAATTAGTGGTATTTATTTTACTTATTTATTATCAAATTTTACTTTATCCAACTTCCTTAGTGCTACAGTGGTTGGTGTTGTTATTTTTGTTGAAAGTTGAAATACCAGTGGTTACAAGTCACAGAAAGAAATGGTCGTACCAGTCACAGAAAGAAAAGGGTAAACTTATAGTTTCTTTGGGAAGGCAGACACTCAAATGATTATAGAAGGAACAACTCTTAAAAGGAAATATTTTTTTACTTACAAAATATGTTTATTTTAATCTTCTATATCTGCAAGTGTCTACAGAAAAGACAGTGGGGGGAAGGGGCAATGGATAATTCAGACAAAACGTCTGCTTCATTCAGATTATTTTAGTTAAAAACTCTAGAGCTTTAACAAAATTACTTGAATAATAAAGTAGGTCTTGTGGAGAGATATTTATTTTGGAGTGGGTACATGTGCTAAAAATTTCTAATGAAAATAGTAGACACACTGGGTAAATAAATCATTAGTTTGAGAACATTTGCACAGCTCACTAATCTCTAATAGTTGATGGATGCTATGAAGCATATTCACTTAAGCCAGGACACGAAAAAATGTCTGCTAGCTAGGGTTGAGAATTAATCATCTGATTCTCCCAAATGGCATTTCCAGAAGGGCGATCTTATCTTTTGTTAAAATATAGCATAGAGAGCACATGAACAGAAAGGGACTCCACTTGCAAATTCAACCAAGCAGGGACAGCTGGGCAGTTATATTTTGTTTGCTGCAAGTTCTCATACTTACAACAACTAATTCTCTGCAGAATGAAATACCCGTGAAGCAAAAATAAGGTTTTGTCTTAAAGTTTTTAGAATTAGTAACTTAATTTCTGTTATACATGTGTTATACTGGTGGAATATTAAGTTTTTGTGATGGAGTTGGAGCATTGATGGGGGAATGATTTCTTAGCTGGCTTTATAGTTTCATGGATTACTTTTTCCCCCCAATCTTTTGTAATTCAAAACCCCTAAAATATGTGGGAAGGTCCTTAGATTAAAGTGCTTTGCAGTTATGTGCCTAAGAAGCATTCAAAAAGTGGATTCATTTGGATAAATTGTGTTTTCCTCTGTATAACGCCATTGAACTTGAACAAAGAGGGTACCTGGGAAAATGCCATTGGCTTCTTACTAATTGACATTTTTACTTCTTTCTCAGCTTTTAAAAACTTCTCCTTAAAAAGTTCATTTACCACAAGTAGGAATTTAAAGAATTTGGCTCTTCCAAAGGAGAGAGATGCAGAAAAGAAGCAGATCTATATTTTCTAGATTCTGACTCAAATACTTTGACTTTACTACTGAAGGCAATTTGTTTTTATATTGAGAAATGAAGCTGAATCTTGTGAGAAAAAATTGAGTGCCAGTATATCCACTGAGAAAGGTAGATTAATGCAATTGACATGTTAGAACATATTACATGGCACATGAGGGAAAGGAATGTTGGAGTGTCCGACTTCAAAGCAGATGGAGGAAACAAGGTCTAGTGATGATGATTTTTATTCAAGTAGAAAATGAAGTATAGCTAAAGAAGAGTATAGGAGATGATTTGTACTGAAACAAAGGAAGAAAGGTGTTAATGTCTAAACAGTAAGCTAAGATGGGGAAGGTGATAGAATTGCAGAACTAGTTTGGGAACAATGTTGAACAGGACAAATTTGTAACACTAAAATGACCCCAAACTCGAGAAAATCTGTTAATAGACCTGATGGAAAATGCTGGTGAGGAAGCAAAGCATATTTGAGTACTAGGTCTTTACATACATTGAAATTCATATAATTTAAATTCCTGTGGGCAGCAAGTAGAACTGCACACACGCCTTTACGCATTCAAAATGAAATTCTGGAGGAAAATTATATCAGCTCAAGCTTGATTACTAGATGGATTTCTCAGAATGAAACATGCAGACAAATATGCATATACACAAAGAAATATATATGTACACACATTGGAAGGGGATCACAATCGAGCATTATGGGGGCAGGTGTGTTGTTTAATATGGCACTTACTACATCTAAGGCAAAAATCTGGTTGACTTTTTCTGTTCATTCATTCAGCATCAAGTGGATAGAAACTGACTAGAAAGAAGCCTACTGTTTTTTGTTTTTTGTTTTTTTTTTTGGAATGGGACACCTATTGTTTGTCATATTATTACATCAGCTTTATTGTCTTTTATCTCAGTCATTCGGGCTAAAGTTAAAGAGGTAAAGACAAAGTGCCATGATGTGACTGCAGTAGTGGAGGTGAAGGAGATTCTGAAGGCTTCTCTGGTAAACATTCCAAGGGATACCATCAACCTTTACACCAGCTCTGGCTGCCTGTGTCCTCCACTTAATGTAAATGAGGAATATATCATCATGGGCTATGAAGACGAGGAACGTTCCAGGTAATTCACTCCTTAAGGATTCAGAATAATTTTTCTGCCTGTCCTACTCTCCCTATTTTTCTTTCTAGAAATCTTACTCTGGTATTCTTATCTTGGGATCTGTCTGTCTTGGTTACAGATCGATTTTAGTAGGATTTCTAAATTTCACATATTGGATAGAAAAGTGTATGTGTGCAATTTATGGGTATGCATTTTTCTGGGGCTGTAACTTCATTTGTTTCTTAAAGGGGTTCATGACTCCCAAATGGTTATGAATTACTGTTCTAAAACTTGGCTGTCCTATTCTAGAATAAATATGTGTATGAGTCTTTCTTGGCACTGATTCCTTGTATTTTTCAGTAATATGTTTGTTTTAATTTTTGAAAAATGGTTGCTTCTTTAAAAAATGCAGATTACTCTTGGTGGAAGGCTCTATAGCTGAGAAATGGAAGGATCGACTTGGTAAAAAAGTTAAGGTAAGCCTATATTTTATATTCAAAGTAATACACAGAAAACAAGAGTAGAAAACCAGCTCTCTTTCATTTAAATGAAATAGCAGCCCTCAATTACATGAGAAATATTAAAAACCTGATATACATATATTATCTACTTAACTCTAAGAACTGAGTGTCTTTAATGTCTCTTTCATGTAAGGAATGAGTTCCCTGTATGTATATCACAGATCTAACTACAGTTGCCCTAAATTCTCTTAAGGAGTCCCCCTGTAGTTGTCCTGGTAGGGTGGCTGCACATTCTCATTAGGGCTTCAGGCTCCTCATGGCATACTGCTCTGCCATTTTTAAGGTTATTGCTTCCATACTTATGTGCTCCTGGAGGTCACAAGAAGGCCGCTCCACCTCCAGCGTCACAACTACATTTCAGGCAGAAAACAAGGTTAGGTAAAATAGATTTCCAAGAGCTCCACCCAACAGCGTAGGACTGCTGGTCAGGACTGGGTGTCATGTGCATCCCTAGCTATAAGAAAGGCTAGGAAATGTAGTGTTTTGACTGAGTATATTGCTTTCTTTAATAAATTGCAGTTTGGTGAGAAGAGGAGGGAAAAAATGATGGTTAGAAAATACCATTGTTGTTCAATGCACAGACACCAATTTCTATGTACAGGGTTCAGACACTTAAATCCACATATGAGAGATCTGACCAAATTAGGTTCTTAGAATGTAATGTAGCTTTGTTTTTAAGCCAATAACTCTTAGATTCTGAAATTGATATGTTAAAAAAAGTCACGTAGTAAATTATTTTAGAAGGTTTCATTTCTCCTTACTGCACTAAGCAAATTTGTTCCAAAGAAAAGAATGTCCAGGAAAAGAATAGGTGTTCAGAGAATCTAAAAGGATAAGTGTGGGGTAGGGGGAGTGGGAACTGTACCAAACATAATACATCCTCTTCCTTCTGTGAGTTTGAAGGCTTGGGAAACATTTACTGGATAAGTTAAACACCCCTGGGCAGTTTATCTTATACATCTGGCACTTGACACAGTGGACACATTTGGGTTTAAGTGACCTACAAAAATGTAGAGGGCATTATCTTGTAGGGAGAAACTACCCTCCAGTAAGTTCTTTTTTCCTCCAGTACATTTGTCAAAAGTGAGATGCATTTGAAGTTCTGACTTGTGGCCATTCTCCATTTGCATCTCTCTTCAATTAGTTTGGTTTTTATTAATGAAAAAATGGCTCTTCTTCGGAATCTTGCTGGAATCTTACTGTCCTTTTAATTTGGTTTTCTGTTTGCTAATGCAGAGCAGGAATTTGTCCTAAATTCCTGTACCAGTTGGAAGAGCTTTCAATATCCCTGCTGCAAAGCATGTAGCAAGCCTTACTGCTCCTCTTTTGGTACCAAAACAATATTATGTTGTTGATAGAACACATGGCTTGTTTGTCCTGTTTCTTAGGAAGGCGAACCTTTCCCATTGCTTTCTACAGTGGGCTCATAGAGTTGTTATTGTGAGATCGTTTATATTCTCAGTCTGGATTTAAACATGCTAAACAGAATAAACCAATAACTTGAACGACTTTTAATTCATATGCAGATACTCAGAGCTGAATGGTTTGAGTGAAAAATCTCTTTTGCCTTGAATTATTGAGATCATTATTTTAGTTTTCTAGTCAATTCAAGGATGTAAAAAAAGAGTCTTGTGGAGGATGTTAGTTTTTTTTAAATCAGAGTTGCCCTTTTTAGCTGTTTTTTGCTCTTAGCAGATAGATCTAGAATTAAAAAAATACCTTTTTATAGTTTTTCTACGCAAATGATTGTTTGCCTAAGTCTCTGTTATAGCAGACCGTTCAAATCAAGATATTTGGTCTGCCTTGTGGAGCTGAGAATCAGACTTTTCTTAAAATATAAAAACAAGATTATGGAGTAAAATGTATTGAGATAATTATTTTCAGTGATAGAAAATAATGGCTAATTTATTATGTGCTAAGCACTTTATACATTTTTCATCAATCTTCAGAATAGTCTTATAAGCAGATTAATTCCAATGTATACATGATGAAAATGAGGTCTAGAAAATTCAAGAAACTTCTCTTGGTATGTGATGAAGTTAGCATTTTAATTTGGGCCATCTGACATTAGCTCTTTGCTACTTAGGTTGGTCCCTGGACCAGGAACATAGGCACCACCTGAGAGCCTATTTATTTATCCAAATCTCGGCTCCCACCCCAGACCTAGTGAAGATTAAAACCTGCAATTTTAACAAGATCTCCACGTGATTTTTATGTTCATTGAAGTTTGAGAAGTACAGCTATAGTCTTTATACACCTATATACCCATAATATAACTTCCATTTATTATATTACATGTAAACATTGACATTGTTAAAATGAAATATTAGTAAACTTGATTGCAATTGTTAAAAATATCGATAATGCCTGCTTTGTAGAACTTAGAATAAGGGCTAGACCTTCTCTGTTTTGTTTGTTGCATTTGGTAGATATTACTTAGGAAAATATTTTCAAAAGACCGTATACCTTCAAAAAATTTCTTTTTCTTTTTTTTACTGCTCAAGTCACACAGGTTTTAAAAGGCTACGTTATGTGTCTTAAGAGAGGAGGATGAAAAATAGCCTTTCCTTCAAATTATCTATATAAATCTATCATTTGTTCAGCACCTGTGAAGCACCAGACCTGTGTGTGTTACCTCAGGAAATACCCAAAATTTACGTAAATATTTGTATCATCATTTACAGACATGGAAATTTAAAGTTTAAGGTTTGATATAAAAACATTACTGAATATATTATAGATGGCCAACTTTGTACTTTTTAAAATCAGATAATTCTGTTCATATAACATCAGTTTCATTGTTACTCAGGGATATGAATTTTATATTTTGGAAAAGTAGTAAAATGCTTTAGGGATCTGACTTTGCAGTCTTACCCAGTTGTTAGAATCACAGAAATGATGACCCTTGTTGATATGTGCAAGTGGCTATTTTTTTTTTTTTTTTTTTTTTTTTTTTTTTTTTTTTTTTTTTTTTTTTTTTTTTTTTTTTTTTTTTTTTTTTTTTTTTTTTTTTTTTTTTTTTTTTTTTTTTTTTTTTTTTTTTTTTTTTTTTTTTTTTTTTTTTTTTTTTTTTTTTTTTTTTTTTTTTAAATTTTACAGCGCTGGGATATGAAGCTCCGTCATCTTGGACTGACTAAAAGTGATTCTAGCATTACTGATTCTACCCAAAGTCAGAAGTCTGGCAGGAATTCTAACCCCCGGCAAGCACGCAACTAAATCCTAAAATGCAAAAAGTAACATCAGTGGACTTCCTATTAAGACTTGCATTGCTGGACTAGCAAAGGAAAATTGCACTATTGCACGTCATATTCTATTGTTTACTACAAAAATCATGTGGTAACTGATAATTACTTCTATTTTTCTCTTGTTTTCTGCTTCTTTCCCCTGGTCCCACTTTTTTTTTTTTTTTTAATGGGCTGGGGACAGATCCTTAAATATGTTTTCTATTTCACTAATCATGGGAAAACTGTTCTTTTGCAGTAATAATAAATTAAACATTGTTGGTACCAGGACCTGTTTGCTGGAGTCCCCAGATGTTAATTTACTGTTCTGTGCCTGAACTGGGAATGCAGTATTGGACAAAAAGAGAGCTTTCTGGTATACACAGAAAGCTACATATGCTTTAAAACATCCTCTGCTGATCTAATTACAGCCTGATTTCGTATGACTTTTGGGCATTGTCCTCAATGCTTGGAAAGTTCTAAATGTTTATAAAGGTAAAATGACAGTTTGAAATCAAATACCACATAGGCAAAGCAATCAAACACCAGGAAGCATTTATGAAGAAACGACACACAAGATGAGTTGTTTTCGAGATTGGCAGGAAGGAAAATAAATAGTGTTAGGAGCTGGGGAAAGAACATTTTGCCTGAGAACACAACTGAAACCAGTAACCATTGGGTGTTAACAGTAGCATTCTTTTCCTGGTAATACATTTGATTTGTTCATGAATATATTAAGCAGCATTAGGGATGTGAATTATAACTAGACATCTGCTGTTATCATCATAGTTCTGTTTAATTTGCTTTCTTTTAAATAAACCCATTGGTGGAAGTGTCCCCCCGCCCGCTTCTTTTATAATAAATTGGACTTGCTGTATTGATGAGGAAAAGAAAGTATGTATGCATGTGCACCAGGGTGGGTGTTATTTTTACAAAGTATGTAGCTTTATAAAATGCTGTAGTTTACAGGATGATGAAATGTGCAAGTTGTGTTTTTTTTTTTTGGTGTGTGTATGTCTGTATTTGTGTACATGTGTCCGTGCACTCACACCCAAGCTGGACTAAACTACAGGCCTGTGCACTGGCCTGCACTTTATCATTGGATTTGTGCTGTTTAATGCTCAGTAACGAATATCTAATAAAAGGAATTATGGTTGTCAGGAGAGAGGTTATTCTGACTTTTGAACCAAATGCACATTCTCATTACCCAGGCTACAGTGAGATACCAGGAACCATGGGGAACAAATGATGTTTTTACTTCCTTCCTCTAGCAGGATTGCATAGAGCCTGTGCCATATTACTTGAAAGTTCATTCCCTGCAGTTTACACATGTGATCATAGTAGAAACAAATTTCTAAGCTATGGTGTGCTGACAATAAAACACTTATGAAGCAAAATTGAGCTGTTTCCTTCTACAAGGACAATCATGCAAGGATGAAATTCATTCCTGAAAAGTTTCCTAAAGTGGTAAATAATTCATCATCATTGCTATCTTCTGGTTGATCCCCAAACCCGAACAGTTTCCCCAATCTCAGAAGACAGAGTTCCCACCTTTCCCTATGTGAGAATTGCGTAGTCTTTTGAGCTACTATATGGTTGCTTTCAGATCATTTTGCCATCTGCCCTTTGGGCTGTCTTCTCAAATGGCTCAGGGCATGGGCATCTCTTTTTAGATGCTGCTATTGTAGCCTTAAAAAGGTGAGTTTGGGTGTCACAGGGTAGTAATGAAGTGCCACAATGGAGGAACTACAACTTAGGATTTCTCTTCCTGGCATTTGTGCCTCGACTTTAGCTTCGAGGACTGACGAGTGGAAAGCAGAGCCTCTGCCTCGTCCCGTTGTCCTCGGGCCTCTCCATGTCAGCTCTGGGAAGATGGGCTAGAATGGACCACAGCAGGTCTGAAAGAACTGATATCTCAAATCCACAAAGTGTCATCAATTCCAAAGTGCAAAGCAATTTTCAAGTGATGAAATATTTTGATGTGCAATGAAAGCCACAGATGTTTCTAGCCCCTGCAGGGTTTTTTGTGGGGGAAGGGGGGATGTAATTAGTTTCTGTGTAGAAATTTGATATCATTTGGTATAAATTTGATATCATTTATTCATACATATGCAATTATTGATAAAAGAGGGCCAGATTCTTAGTAGAGTTTTTTACCACCTTCTGTTTTAATGATCTACACTGGCAACGAGTGATTTTGCTCATCCATATGAGGCTTCTCAGTTATTTTAAAATTTCTAATGGTATAATGTCCATGAATAAAGTACATTTGGTTTTTCAGCCTGATGGCTGTAACATCTTCATTAATAAACTATGTGCAGGCCTCATGGGGGATGGCATGATTTCATCGTGATGGTCACATTTCTAATCAGGCTGCAAAACCTTTTCTACTCTGTAGTTGCCATAATACAAAGACATCTCATTAGTGCCTTTCTACAGATTTTTCTTGCAGGTTCTAACTTAGAGGCACTAAAAATTTAATATTCATGCATCCTTGTAACCTTGAGATTTATAAAATTAAATTTGTTTTTCAGAAAATTTTGTTCACTTGAGGATTTCTGTTTTCTTAGCCAAATAAAAGTCAGATGCATGCTGAATAAACGAGCAAAAATTAAAATAACAGCAAACTTAGATTCTCTTTCATGGATGCATGGGTATTCTGCTGTGTCGCACACAGTGTAATTGATCTGATGCCATTTGCTGCAGTGAGCATTTGGGGGTGGGGTGGTACAAACCTGTCTTTGCACGTCTGTTACATGTTAAGGCAAATACAAAAGTTACAGTCACTGTGAGTAAATAGCACTATTGCCATCTGCAAGAAATTATTTGCTATTACATTTCAAGAAGTAAAATGAATAAAAAAGTATCATGATATTTAGCACTACAAATTTTAACATTTTAATATAAGCATTCAAGTTATTAAAAAAAAGAAATAAAGCAGAGATTTCTAATACTGTGTTACTGAAATCCAGTCTCAAGAATTTAAAAATGATTCCCAGCTATATTAAAAACAGTATAATCATACCTTTGATAATTATCTCTTTGGGATAATTCATCTAACAGTGACTAGAACTCTAGTCACTCATTATTCCTCATTATTACCTCATTATTCCTTGAAAGTCTGTAAAGTAGATATTGTTATTCCAACTTTACAGATGAAAAAAATTGAGGATTTAGAACTGCAGAATTATATACCTAGCTGAGCCTCAGACCCTCCTAATCTTATTTTCCAAATTGTGTGTTTCCCACCATTCCAATTGCTGATAAAAAGGTAAATGCAGCCTAATGTCGTGGGGGCGGGGCGGGAGCATAGTGCCAGGCATATAGTGACTACTAATATTTATTTCTTAAACTGAGGTCTACCGACTGCATGTAAGAAATCCCATGTAATGTAGTCCCAACTCTAACCCCCAATACTGTCATTTCACCTCTTCAGTTGTCCTCCCCTACAAAAATCAAAATTCCAATGGAATTATTCACATACAGGTTGGGCAGGTGAATGAGCAATGAAAGAGATTCTTTTGGCAATAATAGTTCAAAGCTATGTAGTTTTCAGAAAAAAAAAAAAGTGGCATTTTTTTCCTCTAAGTTTGTTTTTCCTTCAATTTGGAGGACAGTATGGAGTTAATAGTATTCAACAAGGGCCGGCCCGGTGGCGCACTGCTACAGTGCACCGCTTGGGAGCACAGCGGCGCTCCCGCCGAGGGTTTGGATCCCACATACAGACCGGCCGCTCACTGGCTGAGCGAGGGGCGGGAGCAACACCGAGGGTTGCGATCCCGTTGCCGTCCCGGTCCGGTACGGGCGCGACACTGAGGGTTGCGATCCGTTGCCGGTCACGAAAAAAGACAAAAAGGAAAAAAAAATAGTATTCAACAAGGCCTGGAGGGAAGTTGAAATTAGAAGTTGATGGTTACTACACATAAGAGCAGAATGACTACTTTCCACTGGGAGCTCTCATTTCTTGTTTTATCCCTCCCAGCACCAGGTCCTCCATAATCTAGAAAGAATTATTCCACATAACCTAATTCCTCCTGATTTTCTGTCATTAAATATTTCCATTATGATGTGGATTCAACATATTGCAAGAAAACTAAGCATGTTTTCCTTTGGATAAGATGTAAACATCATTTGTTATGTTTCTACTTTGGTGGGTATTTGAGAACTCAAGGAGCTGTCTCATGAAGAAGGAAAGGATGAGTTTGGTGAAGTTTATCCAGAAGGAGAGGATTTGTGGACTGTTGAGGCTGACACAGAAATGAAAGAAAATGCAGAAAACTCCCCACTAACCATAGGGATGTGGAGGGGGATGACACCACTGATACGGTGGTACCGTGGCCACTCTTCCAAACCGCCACCACCCCTATCCCCCACCACAGCATCATGAAATGGAATTGATGCTATGATTGTAGGGCTGGACTTGGGAAAGTTTGGTGCATCAGCAAGGATGGGTCAGGGGTGATGTATGGTGCTTAGGATAGCTCTGAGCTGTTAAATAGTCTGTGAAATGGGAAACAAAGTATTTCTTTTTTATACTGGAAGGTAAAAGTTGATAGGGTTCACTCTAATGTCTTCATTTCTACATTACTTTGATGGTTTTGGGGGGAATCATGGCTTCCGAGAGATGGTATTCCTGTATTAGCATTGAAGAGCAGAATTTGAAGTGAATAGTTATAACTTAATTGTGGGAAAATACAGCAAAAGAGATCAACATGAACAACATTTGTATTGAAAAACTTTCCCTATGACCTATAACTTAAGTGATATATTAAAGCCTTGAAAAGAACCATGAAGCTCTGAAAATATTATACCCACAAAACTTCATTGTCCTGTCTGCAGGACAGGATACATTCATCTCTTTACCTCCTGGCCATTCTCACCTATTCCGTCTCTCTTCATATTGTTTGGCTAATTAAATCAAACACATGCCTGAAGTAAGTATATGCCGAATTCCTAGAAGATCAGACATGAAACAAATAGAAGAAGCAGTTTCATGTTCTTTAAATTTCTTAATCAACATCCATGAAGCTTATCTTCTTTCAGATCACCAGCTCAGGCCGTTGTATCCTGAGCTTCTTTTGCCTGCACAATATCTGGAAATAGAGCTTTCTTTTTGTTTCAACAAAAACACCTGAGGTCTTTCTTATTCAAATGGCTACAAAGTACTTGTGCGATAAATTTTCTGGAACAAAGTAAAAAAGCCCAACATTTATTCCCACCAACTTTCTTTTTATTTATTTATTCATTTTTTTTTTGAGAAAAAAGTTTGAACTTGATTTCAATCTCCCATAACAAAGTCTGTCTAAGAAAATGAATGATAGTTACATATTTAAGAAGTTACACAATATATATACAGATTATTATACCCTAAAATAATTATGTAATGCTTGATTAAAATATTTACATCAATGGTGCTTTGTAGACTTTTTAATAGTCTTTTTTTTTTTTTGGCTCTTTAAAAAGATCAACGAAATTTGCAAACCTTTATTTTGAACTGACCAAGAAAAAAGACAGAAATTACTAAAATCAGAATTAAAGCAGGGGCATGGTAGAGCAGTTGCTGCTTCTATTACGCTGGAGTGGGCTTTGAGGAGAGAGACATCCTCTTCTTTTTCTGGTCTCTGCTGGTCACTCTCCTTGTGTCACTGCAGTTGAGTATCTGGCGGGCCGCCTGCAGGGCAACTGTGGCTACTGCTGTGGCATTGAGCCACTTTTGCAGCAGCTGTGGCTGAGGCAGTGGCTGTGGTGGGCCACCGTGAGGACGTGGTGTTTTCGGTGTGTTCCTTGCCTGTTTCTGGGAGGAGGGGGCTGCCCTCGGGTCCTGCCTTAGGACCCCGGGTATGTTCTCTGGAACTACAGATTTCCATACTTCTTTTTCCTTAGGGACAGTATTTTGAGTCGTTCAATCATTCAAAGTGGCCCCCATACCACACCTTAAATAGAGCTTTGGAGTTAGGACACCTGGATTCCAATTCTCACTGTGTCACTCACTGGCTGTTAAGTCCTTTCTCTGAGTTTCAAGATCAGGAGCAACCAGTCGAGCAAAGCCTGGAGCATAGTACATGCTTCAGAAGTGTCAGAATCATTCCACCTTTTACTCCCGAATACTCTCTGTGAGGTACACAGTTCTCGAACAAGGCCCCAGGGAATGCTTACCAAACCTGGAAGAAAAAGTGGATTTCAAGAGATGCTATGCCCTGTTCTCTCTCCTCTATCTTTAAGATGCCAGACTCAAAAAATCCTCTCAACTCATCCCCAAATTGAAGATTGAAATTCTTTTACTTTTTCTCCAGCAAGGCAGGTGTGGTTAGTGATCATGCGGCATGATCAGGAGATTAGATGGATACTCACTCAATTTAAAAAAAAATAAGATTCTGAAAAAAGCACATAGTACTCAGTTCTACAAATATATCACTGATACACACTTAGGTTTAATTCCAAATATTATCATTTAATTTGGAAACCAAAGGCTTCTCCAACCGCTTTTGAATACAGAGAATGGTAAACCTACAGGAAATTTAATATCTTCATGTTGATATTTCTACAGAAATGTCAACTTCCAGATCAATTTATTTAATCCTTGAACTTTTAAGTGGAATCAGATTTTTATACTTTACTATCATTCATTGTGAGTAATAGATTATTTCACATAAAAGAGCCAAGCAAGTAAAATAATTTTCTCTTAATGTTATTTGTAAAAGTTTGGCTCTCCAAAAAAGTTATTGTTCGTAGTCTAGGTTAGCAAGAAGAGACCACTTGGAAAGGTCTGTGTTTTCAATAAGAACTGAATTTTTGTCAGAGGAACTTCTTGGTGTTTTTCATTTCCTAAGGTGTTCCAGAAGTACTAAAATTATATCGAGACAAAGTGTTTATGTTTCAAAACTGCAGACTCTGCATTCCAGGCTGCACACTGAGGGTTCTCAAAACAGAGGCAGCTTTTACTGAAACTGGGAAATGAGGATAACTCATAAGGGCTTGGACTAGTCCATACTGGAAAAACAGACGATAACCAATGAGCCAGCTGAAAGAGGAACAACCTAACCCAGGGGTTGGCAAACTTTTCTGTAAAGAGTCCCATAGCAAATATTTAAGGTTTTGTGGGCCCTACAGTCTCAGTGCAACCACACAGCTTTGCCATGAGGCTCAAAAACAGACACTGAAACACATACATGAATGAGCATGGCCGTTTTCCAATAAAACTTTATTTACAAAAACAGGCAGTGAGCTGGATTTGGCCATGAGACTAGTTTGCCAACCCTCATGGGCCTATTCGAATGCTTACTAACTAGTTTTAATTACTTTATCACTCTCTAGACTTAAGGAAATTGATGGTTTTGATGGCATAGAGATTTAACACTAAAAAAGTTGAGTCTTATGCCTAAATAGGACTTTGCCTGAAATCTTACCATTAGAGATTCAGTCTTCTGGGTCAACCATTGTTCTCTTCATGAATCTGCTTAAAATGCAAGGGCTTATGAAATATATCATCACCATTTCCTTAGTATCAATTATCTTATTAAGTAACTGAGGACGAAAAGGCCCTAGAAGCTGTATGAGAGTACATGGTACCTAAAGTAGGGAAAAGGGCATTAAAAGGAGAGAAAGAGCCATGAAAGAGAGATATTAGCCTCTCTCTCCCCTAACTTAAACAACTAGGCATAGGACCCACTGGCCACCCAATAATACTTTTTTCTTCCTGCAAAGGTGTGTTATTTAGAAATAAAGTCCTGCATGAATGAGTGCCCATGTCCAGACAGAGTAGCTGCTTGATTTTTGCACACCCATTCAACAGACACTAGACACAGTGCTAGGAATTGAAGGTAAGAAGTGAAATAGGATGATCCAGCAAGGGAAATCCACACATAATACAAGAATGTAGAATCTACAAAAGAAGTAAGAACAAAGGGTAATTCTTTTTAAAAAGTCTCTTGAACTGCTGGTTTAATTTCTCTCTTGTCCCCGCTGCCATTCATTTTAACTCAATGTATTGAAATGTGGTCCTAGGGCTAATTATCACTTATTTTTAAAGCTGGCATGCAAGGATAGTAAAAAATTCTAAATATAATTGGTAGTTGTCATTTTTAAAAACCTTATTTACTCTTTGCTGTTTCCTTAAAGTTTTTGTTTAAGTTGCTGAAACCAAAAAAAAAAAAAAAAAGATCTTAGGAAGTGTTGCTCGAGCACTAAAACCCTCTTGTGTGTTTAACCTATTCACCATAAGCTTGATTTACAACAGCTTTCTTTGCTTGATGAATCCCACATGCCCCATAATTTAAACATCTTAATGTACCTCTCACTGGAGTACCTTTTTATTTGAATGTAAATTGATTCTGAAACTGCTCCCAATCAGAAGTTTGTTTTTGATGTACTGTCGCTTAGAGTTGAATATGGTCATACTAAGGTTCAATCTGCAAGGTATAGGATTGAGGTTCAATTGCTACCATAATTAACCTAGCTCAGGTTAATTTAACCATAAAATATACACTTTGGCTGACTGTTTAAACTGTTACAAATAAATGAATGGCATGGAGCCTGAGTCACTCAGCAAATGGAATGTGGTTTGTTCATATAAATACAAAAGAACCTCGAGCTTATTCCTAAATTTGTGCCACTTATTTTATTTATTTATTTATTTATTTATTATTATTATTATTTTTTGCCTTTTTCCGTGTCCGGCAACGGATCGCAACCCTCAGTGTCGCCCCCGTACCGGACCGGGACCGGCAACGGGATCGCAACCCTCAGTGTTGCCCCCGCGCCTCGCTCAGCCAGTGAGCGGCCGGTCTGTATGTGGGATCCGAACCCTCAGCGGGAGTGCCACCACGCTCCCAAGCGGCGCACTATAGCAGTGCGCCACCGGGCCGCCCCTATTTTTTTTTTTTTTTTGAGAGCTTTGAGGAATTTTTAGTGGAAGGCAAATATGATTTTTGTAGCATTCTAGACTTGAAACCTCACTAACTCTTATCTAGTCCAGGTAAAAATAAATACAAATCATGAAAGATAGTGGCTTATCTGCACTTAAAAAAAAGAGTACACTGGAAGACTTTTACTGATCTCCATTTGTGGATAATTCTGGAGTTTGAAAATAATTTCTGCTACTGGCAATCTACACTGTGGGTTTTGGCACAAGAAACATCAAATTGTGTGAAATATTAAGCTATAATTATAGAAGTTATGCTTTTCTCCCCCAAGTACTTGTTCAACACTTTACACTTAAAAAGCCAAATTTGAAAGAATTTCAAACTTAGGTTGAATATCATCTTTGTAAGTCTTTGTAAAATTTCAAGTCATAGTTTTCTCCTTCAAGCTCAGGAAGAAGTGAGTTAGCTCCAAATATGCCTGGGTGCAGGTGCTAGCTTTCCTTGGAAAGGGGGTAAACTAACTACAGGTCCTTTGCTTGATCCCCTTCCGAACCATAGCCCAGAGAGTGGGGATAAGTGTTTTGCAGTGATGAGACTAGGATGACTAACAAAACCATGAATAAATGAGAGAACAGGTGCATGCACTGTTCTACCCAGACAGGGTAGGCCTGAGCCGGGAAGGGTCCAGGACTCCAAAGAGGATGCTGGCCCACTGGCCCCAGTCTAGCTCACCACAGCCAGAAGCCATGCTTAAGTAGAGCTCTTCCTCTGAAACACAGAGAATAGTGATTTTCACCCAGGTAACCAGTCCCAGCCTGCTTGGACAACTGCTTATTTGTCTCTGAAATTAGGTGTGGCCTTAAAAATTCCTGAGGCTTGGAATAGACAGAGGCCATAACAATTACTTTCTCTACACCAGGAATTGTGCCATGCTGTAAGCTTCTTACTATGGGAGAAAGGGGAAGAAAACAAAGCTGTCATAATGCCATGCAAATTTTAAAATGTAATATACTTCTTTATATTTATCTAGCACTGTTAGTCTCAAAGGACACTTGATCATTCATTCATTCATTCAATGACAAGTCTTTACTGAGTGCTACTATGCCATATTAGGTAGTTGGTTTGTATCAAAGTGATATGTAAAACCATTGCACTGTTCTAAGCAGGAGAATAACATGATCAGATTTATGTTTTTAAAAGATTACTCAGACTCTACGGGAAGAACTGATGTGGTGTTATGCTGGAGACCAGCTCCACAGGATTCGTTGGACCTGAATAGGTGGTGTGGAATAGGATGAGGAAAAAAGAAAAAGGTGGACCACAAGTGTGTAGTGCATTCTGGGAAGCCTTGTCAAGCAATCAAAAGTGAACAAACAAGAAATTCCATGGAGCCAAGCCACACACACGGGACCCCCTTGCCGTTCACTCCTCAGGCTCCCATGCCATTCCCTATAGCAGGATGGCTCATGGCAGTGTTAGGGCATGATTAGAGAAAGAAGGCTGTTGCAGTATTCCAGGTGAGAGAAGATGGCAGTTTGGATCAGGCTGATGGCAGCGATTATTGAGGGAACTGGACAGATTTAAGATACATATTAGACTTTGAAACCATCAGACTCACTGATGGGATGGATGTAGGGAGCTGGGAAAAGAGTCAAAGATGACTTGAGCACTTTCTGACTTGACCCACAGGTTGATGGTAGGGTGAGGAAGGCCTAGAAAAAGGGAAAAATTGGGTAGGGGTTAGATAAAGAATTCTGATTTGGTTGTGGTAAGTTTGAGATACCTATTAGTTGCTTAATTATATCAGTCTGGAACTCAGAAGAAAGCTATTTGTAAAAATTTGGGAGTAACCAACATGTATTTGATAAATATGTGTCGCTTAACAAAAGGGATATGTTCTAAGAAATGCATTGTTAGGTGATTTTGTCATTGTAAGAACATTGGAGAGTGCACTTACACAAACCTAGATGATATAGCTCACTACACACCTAGGCTATATGGTATAATATACTGCTCCTAGGCTGTAGATCTGTAGAGCATGTTACTGTACTGAATACTGTAGGCAATTGTAACATATGGTATTTGTATATCTAAACATAGAAAATGTACAGCAAAAATACAGTTTTATAATCTTATGGAACCACCATTGTATATGTGGTCTGCTATTGATTGAAACATTGTTATGTGGCACGTGGCCATAAAATATATTTCTAACTGTTTATAGTTTCTATTTCTGTTCTTACTGCTGGTCCCTCATTCCATAATTTAAGTGAGGCAAGACAAAGCCTCTAAACTGGATTAAGTAGAAATGCTAAATCAAAGAGTTATTTTCATTGGAACTACAGGATTCTTAGTAAAAAGATGCTGGGAGTTGGGTAGAGGTACTGCCAGGGAGATTACAATAATAATGAAAAGTTGTATTAGGGATATCTAGGAAGGAATTTATTAACATTATAGTGAATACGGCTTGATATGTGTAGATATGTCAATGTTGACATCTCTTTGAAGGTGATATAAAAGCAGGTTTATGGATTTAGACATGATTCTGCATCATTTAATACCACTCAAGGGTGCAGGAATGAGTTAGGTATGCGAAATATGTATACCATCTTAATAAATCAGACTTTAACTTTGTTATCTGAGTAAGTTTACATTTCTTAGTGGCCTGCAAGCAACTACCACTGAATCATTCCAGTCAATGAAGAGGCCAGGCTCTTAAAGTGTATATGAAACGTGGCCAACATTGTGTTTGCCTGTGGATTAAGACCTTGACTTTAGGCGGTTTTAGGTAGGAGATGTTTTCGCAGAGTTAAAAAACATAATTTTGCACATAAGCAAGTAAGAGAAGTATTGGCTAATCTGGCTTTTTAATTTCTTTCAAGTGTAACTGAAAATTCTAAATGCCAACTATAATTAAGCATGATCCAGGGGTACAGGATCCTGACAAATCCATATTTGTGTGTGGTGTCTGTAGCATTAGAGATAATTTCAAAGAGCTGTGAAATGGAGATATCATACCATAATAGGGAAGTAATTCTGGAATTCCAAAAAATTCTTACCTTTTCCTATAGGGAATATAGATCATTACACATAAGCAGTTGTTGCAAATGCAATAAAAGTTGTATTATTCTAAAACAAAGTTTTCATCAGGCTTTTAGAGACTATACCAGTACTGAAATAAATTTGGAATCTGGAAGGAGGTCATGAGTCTGCAAAGTGAGTTTCTTAAGGGATGCCATCTGTAACGATGTGATCTTAAGAATGCCAGAGTCAACTCAGCATTCAACTCCACATGAAATTTTCCACTAGTGGATTTTGTAGGAATTAGTTTCATCTTATTTCAGAACCCTTTCTTCCAATTCTTCTCTATTTTTTTTTTATCAGATTTGGTGATCTAGGGGTTTTTGTATCTCATCTTTATGGGACTTCTGTCCTCCACCCCCTCATATACACAATTCCTGAAATATTTACTTTGAAGCCTGGTAGTATTTGACTAGAAGTCTAATTCAGAGGGGAAAAAGAAGGTAGGCATGAGGTATGTAGCAGAAGGTGGAAAAGATAAGCACAACAGGCCAATCAGCATAAGAACTTTAGGGGTGAAAATAATACTTTTGGGGTTGCTCGGCATTAGAGTGTTCCCTAAAGAAGTACAAATTAATGATAAGATAAAACATTTTAGAGAAAGGTTGGAAAAGAGGTGAGGCCTATGGTAGGATCAAAATAAAATGGTTCAGGAGACCTTGCCTATAGTGCTGGAAAGAAAAGCAAAGCCACTTTCAAATTCTGCCTCTTTGTAAAATTTTAGGTACATAAACTAAATAGGGCAGACAGCCAGCCACCCCAAGCCATTTCCTTATGAAGTTACATCCTCTATGTCTCTGCCTCCAATTCAGACTTTCTGCTGCCATCAGCCAATTGTGATATCCAAAGTCAAACCTAAGTCTTTAAAAAGTAAGTATTAGCACCTGGGAAGTCAACAATGCCAAGTGACTCGTATCCCCGCTTCTGGACATAGCCAGGGTCTGACAGTCATACATGTGGCTGTAGCCAATGTCATGGCTGAACTCCTGGAGAACCAGCAGTCAGCTCTGAGCTCTAACCTGCACCCCAGGGAGGTAGAGGCACATGGCCCCGGAGAGCATCTGCTTGGGAGCTACCCTGAACCCACCTACAGAGCCAGATTCCACCCCAGGAGAATCCCCTCAGCACAGTTTGGGTTGTCTCTCACTCGCTACATTTAAATTAACACAAGTGACTAAATAATTCAGTGTGCTTGTGGCTACCCAAAATATCACTGTTGACTGCTTTACTCATATAATACTCTTACATGATTCTTATTCTGGTTGCCTTTCTTTGGTTAAAAAAGTTAAAGAAAACCTTTAATGAGTATGAGGTCTTTATCTCATTGTTGCCAAGTGTGGCTTTTGTTAAAGCTTGAAGAGTGAGAAAATGAGTAACTTTTCATCAGCCACTAATGGAAAAAAATGGCTTAAGTTTGTGACTTTCCACAAGATTAATTTAAATTCAGAAATATCAGTTCTCCCTGGTATTTCTCTATTTTCCTCTGGCGGTCATGCTCTTTAGTACATTCACGAGATAAATGCATCACAGATAACATTGCCCCTGTCTTAGTAAGATCAGTTGTATGTACAGTCTGGTTGACCCTGCCTTCTACAGTGCACAGCTGCTGCAGCATGCTAATTGAATTTCAATAACAAACACAGGAAAGGAGGCACTTTAAGCTACCATTTTGGGCCACAAAACCTTTGCTGCCTGCTGTTTCTCTCAAGTATTCATGAAAAGCAATTAAGAAAAGTCTTGTATAACTGTGGTCTGCTAAATCAAGGATAAAGCTGTATGTCGGAACTAACAAAAGACACACAAAACACTTGCAAATCTTCTCAGGACCAAACAGTGTGCAATGGTGCTTGCAAGAATGTGTGGCCCAATTAATGGAAAAACACTTAACTAAAAGTTAAATTGCCCTGTTGCCTTTTGCCCTATTAGCTGGTGTCTAGCCTTAAGCAGGAGAACCCTAGCTGAATGCTTATTTTGCCAGGATAGAAACACAATGAACCAGATATGAACAGTCCAATAACTTTACCAGTCCTGGGCCAACTATTAATGCTAAGACTTTATAGTGAATGAATACATACCTCTTTGTTATTTCTAATTGCGGTGGTGAAAAGGTTACTAAATTCCCACACGTGGTGGCACAAAAGACACTTTGCCAACAGAATAGCTCCCCTTGACACCCGTGGAAGGAAAGGACTGCACATTTAGGCTGAGTTAAAAAAACAGAATAAAATAAAGGCTGCATTGGCTGTCAGTTAGATGTGCCATGGTAACATAAACTTAAGTTACCGGTTTTTTAAAATTGTGTGGAGTTATTCTCTTGTTACTAGTAGCTTATGATTTGGACATACACTTTAGCACTTAAAAAAATTGTTTATAAACTATGTCCTAACGGACATCTCAGTGTTAGGTATAATTAAAATAAAACATGAGGATGATAATACAAGGAGACTTCTTATAGCCCTAAAGCTGATCCTTGGTGGTGTGTGAAACAGCGATGTCCGTGTTAACCAAGGAAAGGCCGTGAAAAATGGCCTGTAGAAACTAGAGGCATATTTAAAGTTGCCAGTCATTTTTTTCTTAAAAGTAAGATTTGGAAAATACTGAAAAACAAAGCTTGAAGGCTGTTAAAAATAAAATAATTTAACTTAAAAAAGCATTCCCCGTGAAAACAGATTTTAAGCCTACATTTTAAAATTGAAAATAAATAATTTACAATCATATGTTGCTAGGTACATAGTTGAAATATATACATACTTAAAAATATTGATTTATCAAAGTTTAAAAACTGATATTATATTATAGAAGGCTAGAGTTTGCAGGTAGTGTGTTTGTATACACATGGTTATTTATAAGAAGTAAAAATATTTTCATCCAGCTCATTCCATTTGATTCTTAATTATGTTTTTAAGATTAGTGTATGACATATTGTAGTTATTTAAGTTTTTAAGGATTATTTCTGTTATTTCAAGTGTCAACCTTAAGCGCCTTTACTGTAGACTGCAGCATTCTTTGTTCTGTCAAGCAAAAAGCAGCTGGAATAAGATTGGATTCTTTGCTTCTGAGTCTCTATTTTTAGTAAGTCAAGGATATATCCTAGAAAATGCTTCCTCTGGCCATATATATATCTATATATTTTTTTCTTACAGTGCCCAATGAAAACTAATTGTCTTTAGGAAAATTAAAGTCTAAATCATATAACATGTTGATGATAATTTTGTGAATTATGCCAGTAGAATGGATTTGTCATTTCTTTCTAGTATCAAAACTACTGTTACTATATTAATATTCCCACAGAATAGATAAATGTGATATTAATAAAGCGGCATTGCATATGCACTCACATAACACTTCTGTTTAATCAACAGATTCAGGTAAAATGTGGTGACTGTCAGTAAGAGGCTGTAAACCTAAGTGGTAAAAATAGCTTATTTCTCTTTTGCTCTTCTCATTTTTATTCTATTCTTACTTATAAAAATCCTGTGGCAAAAATTACTGGTATTCAAAACATGTTCTCTAAAGTTGCTTATCGATTTGAAGGGATCAAAAAAAATTTCTTTGAGAGGATCAAATGAGTTTCAAAACATCACTGAGTAGAAATATCTATGTTATATTCTACGTGTTTGGGGGTTATTTTTCATTCTTGGAACAAAGCTTGTTTGGCTCCTGGGCTCTCCCTGGGCCTCAGGGAAAGCTATGTAACTCCTGAGTACTTTTGAAAATATTCCAACACAAAATGAAAGGTTAGCAAAGGAGACAAATCAGCCAGCACAAGACATTGCCCTTAAATGTTTGCAGTCAATTAAAGTCCTGTTCAAGGTTAGGCTGGAATTCCTCCAGCTATGGTGTTCCATGTAAAATAAAATATTGCCAGCTGTGGTCAATTATTTGATTTCCCTGGGAAACTTGAGAAACGTGTAATCACTGTTAATATGATAAAAATTGATTAAGTGCGACATGCTATGTAATTTACTGATTGCAATAGCCTTTTAAGTACCAACTCTGAGAGCTGTATCTGCTGATTAGTTTCTAGATCTCAAGGGCTAAAGGAAGAGGTGAACCCTCATACTTCAAATTTAGTTTTATGTCATATGACAGAGGATTGGTTAACAGACCTGTGATTTAGCCACTTGATAGAAGCGTATCAACCACTAAATGTTTTTGTGAAGAGTGTTTAATAATGTAAGAAATGCTTATGATAGAATTTAAATAAATAAAGCAGGACTCTAAGTCGTTTAAATAATTATTACAGTTGCATAAATAAAACAGGTTAAAAAAACGCTAGGACACCAAAACATCTTTTTTTCTGATTCCCATTTCTATTAAACCAAACGTTTGATTCAAAAAGTACATTTGACAATTTGTGTATGATTTGGGAAGTATGCAGAGGAAAACTTTTATTTAAAGCATCGAAAATTGTAAAGAACCAAAAGTTACACACAAAAATAAAACAGTGAAAAATAGAGGGATCTGAGAGCCCAGGCATTCACTTTCACAACTTGTGCCAAGAAACAAATCCCCATTCTACATATGCTTTGGTGATAAACGCTTTTGGGGGATTTAAGTGTGCTCATTATCTTTGGAGGGGTCTATAGATAGGCCATAGAATCACATCATGGTCAGGAGGATGAACTCAGGAGCTTGTCATAAATGCAGCATCAAATCTGTCAGATCTCAGCTTTCTCATCTATGAAAGGGGAGTCATAACATTACCTAACTAACAGGACCACTAGTCAATCAAGTGAGATGATGCACAGAAAGCACTGAACACACTACCTAGCTGGTAAAATTTTGTGAAAGTTTTCAGAATCAAAATGGAGTCACTTGTGTTTAAAAAAACCCCTGAGAAATAGAGCCGGGGAAAGGCCATGAAGGGAGTTCTCATGCATGTCTGCCTGCGAGCAAGAGCTATCACAAAGGACTCTGCAAAGCCACAACCTTGCACAAAGGCCATCACAACCTTACACAGAAATACTTCTGCAAGGACATCTGCCCAGCAACTGTCTGTCCAACCTCGAACTGGCATCACCCTTGTTATTGATCCTTGTAGCCAAGGATAATTATCCCCAAACAATTATGTAACCATCATTTTTCCTTTAAAACCCTTTGTCTTACTTTACCTTCTTGAATACTCACATAGTTTACTATGGTATGCAGATTCCCATTGCAATGCCCTATCCCTGAATAAATATCGTCTTCTTTTAGACAGTCTCTCTCTGTTATTTAGGTTAACAAGCTCAGTAAGTGTTACCTATTTTTATGAGTTCTTTTTTTTTTTTTTTTTTTTTTTTTTGTCTTTTTTCGTGACCGGTAACGGGATCACAACCCTCAGTGTCGTGCCTGCACCGTGCTCAACCAGTGAGCGGACCGGTCTCTATATGGGATCCGAACCCTCGGCGGGAGTGCCGCCATGCTCTCAAGTGCCGCACTCTACCGAGCGCGCCACTGGACCGGCCCTTTATGAGTTCTAATAGGCCTACACTTTGTATTTTTCAAGTTATCAACTACAAATTATAGATTTTATTTTTATAATACAGTATATAATCAACATTTTAAAGATCTTTTTGGGGGCACAAAATATTTTTGATCCTCTATGATGAAGATTACAGGTCGAATCTTTCACTCTCAGTCTAACAATTCTGGCCATTCTCAAACTACTTTACACATAACTTTCAAGACGAACTCAAGAATTGCCTCCTCTGTATTCTGTTTTTTGCACTTAAATTCTACCAAAATTGACATAATCATTTCACTGTATTGAACATTCATGTAATTTTGAAGCATGAAATGTCTAGTTTTAACTTTGGCCCAATATATCTGACTCATCTTGCAGACTAGTCAGAAAATGCTGAAGGGCTAAGGCTTAAGTTCATGTTTTATGTTCTGGATGTGAAATTATCATCTGCCTTCAATAGAGACTCTTAAAAATCCCATTATATTTTAAATCCCAATTTTTACTACTTTGTAGCTCCTCACAGTCATAATTCTATTAGTAGTAATGACTCAAAAGGAGAGTAAGGGGCATTAAATCTTTGAGTTTCCAGTGTACATTTGGTCCATTTGAAAAAAATTAACAAGAATATAGCTTAATAGGACTCCTTTTAATATTCAATGAAGTAGCTCAAGCTCTCAATTTGCCCATCAAAAGAATGTGCTCTCTCCCCCTCTCCCCACCCCACCCAGGACGTTTACTTCAGTGAAAAGGAAGGGTCAGTCCAGGTGACTCTGAACTCAACACACGAGTGGGGTGCGGGGCACCTCCACAGGCTGAGAATTGCCCCAGTGGACCCTTAATTAATGCCCATGCCAGAGATGGCATGTTCCAGCAGACACCTAGGAAGCTGAAGAGGTGCTTGCTTAGAGTTTGCAGGCCCTTGTGCCTCAGAAGGTGGGCTGGGGTGATGCATCTGTGTAGCTGCTCTTACCAAGTCTAATGGAGATCCCTGCCCTAGGTGTGGTGGTTCTTCAGGGTATGAGGGCTTACAATTTCCACCTTGGTGCCACCTTGGCCAGCAGAGCTCCTCACAAAGGTTATATCTTTGGGTTAGGTCAAGGATGGGGTTCTGCCACCACCATGGCCCCAAAGCTCTTTCTCCTTTTGGTGGGCTGGGTAGGCACAGTGGTCATGTTCCTCGCCTGGTTTCTCTACCACCACAGTGTGTGTTTTAATTTCAATGGCTTTGCCCTTTCCTGACATTGGGCTCTTGGTCAAGGCCTATTGGGTCCTCTGATGGGTGTCAATCACCTAGAAGCTCAGAAGGGGTTGGAATCTTCTCATGCAAATTGCCTACTTCCTTCCTAACTACCTTCAGACCCTGCCCATCCATAGTTTGTGGGGGGAATTTTTAAGTTCCATCACTTTGTGCATTCCACTACACATCTGCTAACACTCACAACTTAGCAACACCTATATTTTGGGGAATAGAATGGTGTTAAGTTATATACAACTATGCCAGTTGTCCGATTAAGGCCATAGTTATGCTAATTGTATGGCTAGGCAATAGTATTGTTAAAGCAATTCATAACTAAAGCCAAAATGTTTCGTTATTTTACTAAGTTTCCATTCGTATTGGCAGGGCTAGTGCTCAGACCCTTCAAACCCATTGTACAGACTGGGTCACAGACCCCTCACATGCAGGTCCACGCTAGGTAATTGAGAAAGATCCTGGGAGCCGTTGGCAGATGACATGCACTCCGTCTTCAGCAGCAGCAGCAGCAGCTTATAGCAGATCTGGCAGTAGCAGCGGTGGTGGCCTCTCGGGGCATCCTGGGGGCCCTGGCAGCAACAGCCTCTAGCACCAGTAGCGGCCTCCCCGTGGCCCCCTCCCCCAATGGCATCCTGGGGGCAGGGGGGACACTGTGGATCAGAGCCACTCATCCTTTATACTTAAGTCCATAACCCAGGACACCTGGGCACACATGCACAACTACATTAGACAATAACTAAGGAACACCTGGGCACACGTGCCTATTTACATCAAATGCTTAGCAAGATTCTGAACCTCTGAGGGGCCCTGACCATTTTCCTATATTTTCCCAACAAATGGTATGTGTCTGATTTGGACCAGTCATCAAATTGCCTCTGTAGTATTTCCTTCAACTTTGTTTCTGCTGAGTTTTGCAGATAACTTCTAAGACTCAAGATTCTATGGAATTTTCAGCAGGTAATTTTGGCAGTGAGTATCTATTCACAGAATCATGAGCAAAAGAACAGATGCACTTTCACTGTGCATCTCTGTGGAGGATAACCACAGAGTCTCTCTTGTGTCTTTTCCTTTATGCTCATTTAACATACTGCAAGCACAGAATAGATACTCACATTTTATTGTTGCTGGGCATAGAGACAAGATGGCACTCAAGTTCCTCATAAAGACTACATGCTTTTTGGTGATTTTCCCTGAAATGCAGCTCGGCAATTGTTCCTGGGTAATCAGATAACACTCTGGATTTTCGGCTAATTTATTGTTAGGAGAAAATCAAGGTAATTCATGCAAACAAGATGAAAATACTGAAACTTGAAAACATTGGTCAACCCTTAATTTTCTTAAAAGTACAAGGTTATACTACTTAAAACCACATGACATATGATCACTTACATCGAAAGGAAATCCCTAAATCAAATCAGCAGGCAGTGAGTGAAGGCAGATTAAGCCACAACAGATAGAGATTTGTGTGGTTGTGTATGTTATTTCATCTAAACCTAAACTTCACTAGTGAAGCCCAAAGCAGTGTCTCATTTCTATTTGGAAAACTGCAATTTGTGTTTTTTCCGTTGTCTATTTTGGTTCTTTCGAAAAGAGAGTGGAAACATGCTCTGATGAGGTGGCAGTAATGCTTAAATCCACACCCGGTCTCTAACTTTTCTCCCCTCAGGATTCAGTCAATGCAGGCTCTAACACTTGCTGCTATTAATAAAAGCTGAATAAAATGATGCCTTTGTCTGAAGACAGCAGAATTGTAGTTGTGTTCCAAAGGATTGGGGGCAGACAGGAGGGTGTGAGAAGCCCAGTTGCCCAGGGCACCAACCTAAAGTGTTGCTAAATTTGTTAAGAGGGAGGGCACCCAGCCAGCCATCAGTGAACCACAAGTGCTCTGTCGCCAGTCTCGGTGTCCAGGATGCTCAGAATACTTCTGCTTACTTTAAGCAGTTCTACCACATGGGCCCCTTGGAAATTTAAAGACCATTCATATATTTTAATGAAGCAAGTTTTTAAAATTAGACATGCAATCTTGCACTATAATCACATTAATGACTACTTTAAAATTAAGGTTATAAAGATGTCTAAATATTTCAAACCAGGAAACCTACACTGTCCACCTCCTTCCCCCTCCCACCTCTCACCCCCTCTACAATAGAAAAAATGTTTTCCTATTTAGTTCTTATTTGAGGTTGGTGTGATGTTTTAGCACCCTGGTTGAACAGTGAAATCACCTAGAAACTCTGGGCCCTACCACAGTCCAGTTGAAACAATCTCTGGGGATAGGTCTAAATGCTCCCCAGGTGGTTCCGATAGGCAATGAGGGTTGAATGAGAACCATGTGTCAATGGTTACTATAATCATCTCAAACTTCAACTTCTATCAGAGCCACCTGAAGAGCTTGTGCAAACAGATACCTGGGCCCCACTCCCAGTGATTCAGTCCATCTGGGGTAGGGGCTGAGAATTTCCATCTCTGAGCTCTGATGCTTGTCGAAGCTGCTCCAGGTACCACACGTTGAGAACCACTGCTACGATGTGAATCCTGAGTCATCCTGCACCTCCTGAGGTATTTTCATTCCTAGATAACCTCTATATAAGTATTACTGTGGTTTAGGTGGAGATTTGGAGAAGGGGAACAGAGTCAGTGCCACAGGGGCAGGAAGTGGAGGAAAGGGACTCTTAAGAAAAAAGCTACGGTGAGGCTGTTAGAAAGGTTGAAGAGAGGGAGTTTTAAATTTTAAAAGTACAGGCTGGTCAGAGAAGTTTTAGAAGTTTGAGGAGAGAAGACGAGGTGGAACTATAATGGATGTAAGAGAATTTAAAGGAAATTTTAAAGAAGTATTGGTGGGGTCTCTGTGTCTCCCTCAGTGTGTCAAGAAATATAAGTAGAAGATGGTCTTTGGTTGTATCACCTACCAGCAGTGTCACACCTCTCTGGGGTGAACCACCTGTATCGTGCTTATATAAGCATCATGTCCCCACGTTTTTCTTCTTTTTCCTTCTCCTCCCTGGGAGAACCACAACAACCTAACTGGGACAACTCCCTAAAGAAACAAGAGTTAGAAGGATGGGGTTTCAAAGACTCAAAAGACTGAATTCTTGGGGCTGGAGGAAAAAGGGATTTGTTTGAGTCTAGGAGAGGTTGTGTTCAGGGTTGTGTTGGGGGTGGAGCAGAAGGTGGAAAAATTTATCCAGTGGCTCCAGTCTTCCGGTCAAAAGAAACCCAAGGGTGCAGAAGCCCCCCCTGCACTTCAGTTGAGTGGAGTGTGGGGGAAGGAATGTGGGAGTGGAGAGATGCCGAGTAGGGCCCCTCATAGGCAGGCTGCCCCTGCATGAAGTCGTCAGCATCCACACAGTGCTGGGGCAAGATGCAGTTAAGGCTAAGAGGCTCTGAGTGATGCAGAGAGGTGTGTGATTCTGTCGGTGGGGAGGAGGCATGGATGCTGGGGTGGTAGCCAACAGTGTCCGCTACAGAACTCTCGATTGCTTATGTGACAGGAATCATAAAAAAAACCCAGCAGCCACAAAATCCCACATAAGTCATTGTTTCAAAGTTCTCTGTATACCTTTTCCTTGTTCTGTAAATTAATGAAGTAGACCAGGGCAAGCTTCCTTTGTTCAAAGGGCTCATCCTTACTGCGGGATAAGAAATGGAAACCTGGGCTCCGGTTATCAATGAATAGGATTGCTATCTTCTGAATGAGTGAAAGGGGGTTCAACTGAGATAGAGAAGCAGAATTTAAGTTTATTTTAGAAGACTCAAATGGGACTCATCATTCATGGGTTGCACAATTATTTTACTTATCTACAATATTTGCAAACACTTTAAAAGGACACCCCATAGATAGTGGGAAAGGAGCTGGCCTAGGAGTAAGAAAACCTGAGTTCTAGTCCTACTTTTATGGATAACTAGTGGCATTAGTCCAGCCATTTCAGGTTCCTGAGTTGCAGTGTTCTCCCAGAGAATGATTATCTCTAAGGTCAGACCCAGTAAATACCCTGTGAAACAGAGACGAAGAATCTGATGTTAGTTCTACTTAGGAATCTAGTTTTTGAAGCATAAAACTACCTGTCTTCAACTAAGATCCAAAATACGTAAAGTTCAGATTTGTTTCCTTGGGTTTGAGGGTGAGGCTAAAATAAGGTTTTGTGAAACAGAGACGAAGAATCTGATGTTAGTTCTACTTAGGAATCTAGTTTTTGAAGCATAAAACTACCTGTCTTCAACTAAGATTCAAAATACGTAAAGTTCAGATTTGTTTCCTTGGGTTTGAGGGTGAGGCTAAAATAAGGTTTTAAAGAAGCACAAAGAAATCAGTAGAGCCTTGTCCTCAATGTAGAAACATACAGGACAAATTTTATGACAGTTCACTTTTGGTAAACAAGAAATTTGGTGACATGAGCACAACACTGCAATAGAATTTAATGACTACGCAGTTTTTTTTAATCTTTTTTCTTTTTTGGAGGTGGGGAGTGGTTTACAGTCCTCAAAGGACGTGTACTAAAATAGAAGAGATTTGGACTGGAATCTTTTTTTTTTATATAACAAACAGACCTTATTTCTCTGTTTCTTCTGTCACCCTCTATCAGTTCTCATACTAGCAAAGCACAACAAATTTTTTTTTTAAATGAGATCTAGTTATTTGTTATGTGAAAGTTAAGCATATTTGTTCCTTATTCTTTGTCTTATTTTTCCCTCACCTTCAGAGGTAACATGTTTTATGGTTAAAGTAGAAAGTTTTTCTAAAAAATAAAAATTCTCATGGAACAACTGCAAATTATAGCCAGGGAATGGTTATAATAACTGGATTATTAAGGATACAGTGAAAAAAATTGGATATAAATACTAGCTATTTCACATAATTGCATTATTAGACCAATTAATAAAGACAATAGTATTATGAAGTAATTTAAAATCACCCTTTATTGATCATTTGTGTCTTATCAATGACATTCTGTCTTACTGAAAATTAATTTTCATTGAATTATTAATATAAAACATCCTTTTTCTCATTCCTGATTCTATCTCCTGCCCTCTTACAGAGCTTTCTCTTTCTTGTTGTCTTTCCTGTCTCTTTAAAACTCCCTGTTGGATTAATTTTGTCACTACTCAAGACACTAAAGATGTTCTCACCCTGAAAACAATTAGATTCTCATCTACCCACTGCTGTATCTTACTTTGTGTTTCTTCCTCTTCTCTTTTCCCCATCCTTTCTTCATTTCTCTTTTCTTTTTTCTTCTTGTCTCCCCTTTCCCCTTCACCTTCTTCCTCTCTTCCCCCAGCCTCCTCATTCATTCATTCATTCATTGGTTAAGTAGTCTGGGGGAGAGGGGTGCCAACTGTGTGTCTGGCACTGTGCTGAGTTCTGGCAAACATCAGTACTGAATACTGGAAGGACTGGGCTCTGCCCTCATGGGACTTACAGCCTGGAGGGAAGACAGACACTTGATAAATACAGTCAACTATAATCCATTCTTTACATCCAACCCATTGCATTTGGGTTGGAAGCTCTAGTCTAGGCCATCAGTGACACCCCAGTTCCAAAAGCAGTGAACTCTTTTTAGTTTTTTTACATTTTTAATTCCTTCTTGGAGTTTATCACTTCATTCTTCTGGGAACTTCTTTCTCCTAGGTTTTTGTCTCCATTTATCACATAGGTAGTAGCATTGGTAACTACGTATTCATCCACATCTTGTTCCTGGGTAGGTCCTAAATTGAACTCATTTTCTCCAAAACTTGTTCCTCCTCATGAGTTTCCTTTCTTATTTTGGAGAACCTCCATGCACATAATCACCTAAACTGGGCTGCTATAAACAAGAGCACGATTTTCAAGAACTGGCTTTTATAGGTAAGATTTGAGTTGAGATTTAAATGACAAGAAAGAGATAATCACGTAAGTTTCTGTGGACAGAGTATTCTGGGCAAAGGGAACAGAAAATACAAAGGCCCAGAAGTGCCAAAAAAATTTGAGCAGTCCACAGAGGAGAAGAAAGACCAGTGTGGGTGGAGGGTAGTGGGCATAAAGGAGAGCAGTGTCAACGAGCTTGAGAAATTAGCAGGGTTACATCACCAAGGTTGCTGTTGATTGTGGAGGAGGTTTAATTTATTCTAAGTAAAAATGGGATGCCACTGAGGGGTTCTTCAGCCAGAGTGACATTTAATTTATACTTGCAATCACTCCTACTGCTCTGTTTTCATGAGTGTTTTGTAGTGCTCGTTGTAGAGATCTTTCACCCTCTTGATTAAGTTTATTCCTAGGAATTTTATCCTTTTAGTAGCTATTATAAATGGGCTTGCTTTCTTGATTTCTTTTTCTCCTAGTTAATTGTTGGTGTATAGAAACGCTATTGATTTTTGTGTAATGATTTCATATCCTGAAACTTTACTGAATTCATTTATCTAAGAATTTTTTGGTAGTCTTTAGGTTTTTCTATATATAAGATCATGTACTCTGCAAACAAGAATTTTATCCTTTTAGTAGCTATTATAAATGGGTTTGCTTTCTTGATTTCTTTTTCTCCTAGTTAATTGTTGGTGTATAGAAACACTATTGATTTTTGTGTAATGATTTCATATCCTGAAACTTTACTGAATTCATTTATCAACTCTAAGAATTTTTTGGTAGTCTTTAGGTTTTTCTATATATAAGATCATGTACTCTGCAAACAGGGACAATTTGACTTTGTCTTTACCAGTTTGGATGTCCTTTATTTCTTTCTCTTTGCCTAATTGCTCTGGCTAGAACTTCCTTTACTATGTTAAATAGGAGTGGTGAGAATGGGCATCCTTGTCTTGTTCCTGTTTTTATAGGAAAAGTTTACAGCATTTTAATTCAGGATGATGTTAGCTGTGGGTTTGTCATATATGGCTTTCTTTGCCTAATTGCTCTGGCTAGAACTTCCTTTACTATGTTAAATAGGAGTGGTGAGAATGGGCATCCTTGTCTTGTTCCTGTTTTTACAGGAAAAGTTTACAGCATTTTAATTCAGGATGATGTTAGCTGTGGGTTTGTCATATATGGCTTTATTGTGTTGAGATATTCTCCTTCTATACCTAATTTACCGAGAGTCTTTATCATGAAGGTACGTTGAATTTTGTCAAATGCTTTGTCTGCATCTATTGAGATGATATATGGTTTATGTCTTTGATTTTGTTCATTTGTGTATGTTGAACCATCCTTGCAACCTTGGGATGAATCACACTTGATCATGGTGTATAATCTTTTTGATGTGCTGTTGAATTCTGTTTGCCGGTGTTTTGTTGAGAATTTTTGCATCTATGTTCATCAAGGATATTGGCCTGTAGTTTTTTTGTTGTGTCTTTGTCTGATTTTGGTATGAGGGTGATGCTGGCCTCATAGAATGAGTTTGGGAGAATGGCCTCTGCTTTGATTTTTTGGAATAGTTTGAAAAGAATTGGTATTAATTCTTCTTTAAAAGGCTGGTAGAATTCAGCAGTGAAACTGTCCAGTCCTTGGCTTTTAAAAAATGTTTGAATTAATGTGTGACTAGCACATGCCATTTAAAAATACCTATTTTAAATTGCTAATCTTAAGTGAAAAAAATTGGTATTGTGATTAGGTTAGTCAAAAGAGAATCCTTATATGAGATACACGTCAAAATACAGTTGACCCTCATTATTCATGGATTTGTATTTATGAATCTTCCTACTCAACAAAATGTATTTGTAACCCCAATGTCAATACTCATGGTACTTTTGCAGTCCTTTGTAGACATGTGCAGAGTGGCAAAAAAAAAAAAAAAAAAAAAAAGTTAGCTGAGGTACACATTCCCAGCTGAGACTGAACAAGGTGCCTTCTTGTTTCAGCTCTAATACTATAAACAAGTGTCCTTCTCATGGTCTACTTAGAGCCTTGTTGGTCACATTTTTATGCTTTTTGTTGGTGACTTTACTGCTTAATGTGACCCCCGAGCTTAGTGCTGAAGTGCTGTCTAGTGTTCCTAAGCATGAGGCTGTGATGTGCTTATGGAGAAAATACATGTGTTAGATAAGCTTCATTCAGGCATGAGTTAAAGCGCTGTTGGCCATGAGTTCAATGTTAATAAATCATCAGTGTATACTAACTAAGGTGTCTATAGGCAGAAACGCTCATAAAACAAGGTTATGAATTAACCAGTTGAGAAAAATATGGCCAGAGGCTTGTAGGAAACTAACTGTATTTCCCATAGGAGCAATGGTTTAGTATCTGCTAACTCAGTGTTTGTGATGACTGCATAGAACATAACTACCAAGAATAATAAGAATAGACTATATTTATGATGAGGTGATGTGATATCTGGTGTTTGCTTTAAAATAATCCAGAGAGGCATAGGGAATTGGGTCCAGGTGCACATGAAATAAATTGGCAATGAGTTGAAAGCTGTTAAAATTGCATGATGGGTACCTGGGGCTCATTAAACTGTTTTCTCTATTTTTGTATATGTTTGGCATTTTCCAAGATAAAGAGTTACTTTTCAAAAATCCCATTCTATGTAGTTAAAGACTTGAATTCTAAACATTTTCATGAACGTTTGCTGCCCCTAATCAATTTCAGCACTTGAGTCAAAATTTTTCTACTTTTTTTCTTTCTCTGTCATCCTGTTTTCTCCAGGTTTCTCCTATTCTAAAAGAAAATGGGATGAAGTTAGAATAAAATCTCAGGGCTATGAAAAGAAGTTAATTGAACTGTGTAGACCTAGGAAAAGTAAGTTCTGTGTAGGATTCCGTCTACCTCTCTAGAACAGTGGAAACATTAAGCAGATAAACTGCTGCCAGAGCTTTTATCTACATGACTCTTCCTGTCTCAAGGACTCAGTGACGTCCTGTACTCGTTTGCTCTTTTGAAATTCTGTAGAGGAATCTTCCCGGTGAGGGCTAACCTTTCCGCACCGAGTCCTGCAGTGCCTGACTGAGATAGCTTGCCTCAATGGTAGAACATTTCCTTTTTCATTTCATGTTGACCTTGGCCCTTCAGTATAGAGGATGGTCTCAGAACTGCCCTTGATAGGTAAGACATGTTTAAACTGACAGATGAGGTTGGTTTGCAGAGATGGAGGAACAGGCCACCAGCTCTGTTTGTTTTTTAAAAAAATAACAGCCAGAACTGAAAGAGACAGGAGAAAAATACAGGGAAAACAACATAATCATACCTTGTGCTTTCTTAATGCTTCTAGCCTGTGGGGCTCAAAATATTCTCTGAATATGAGCTCAAACTTCAGGAGCTCCAAGGTACAGACAGGGCAAGCATTATTACCTCTTTCTGAAAGATGGGGTCAAGCAGGACAGGGAGTTGAGAGCCAAGATTAGGACTCAGAACTTGACTCCTGTTCAGCAACCTGCAAAATTAATTCCAGGACCCCTCCTCTCCCTTTTCTGGGTGCTTTTTCCCTCCCCACCTTATTGTAACCAATTCATTTATCACAGGCCTCTTACGAAATCTCTCCTCTCATCAGCGACATCTTGCCTGACATCCCCATCTCAGCAGAGTCCCTGCATCTCCAGTCCCCTTGCCCCTCCACCACCCCCCGGCCATCACTTTCTCCCCTTCTCCAGCTTCATGACTTTTTTTTTGTCCTTATCATCTGGCACATTGTTTATTCCTGGTCTGCCTTCGTTAGAATGCCCCATAAGTGAGTACTGTATCATTGCATCTCCAATGCCTGTTGAACCTGTAGTAGGTGCTGAGTAAATATTTGTTGATTATATCCCTTCCTTTATTAAAACCTACTTTCAGTTAAACATTTAATAGAGTTATCTCAAGGTGGTTGAGAAGACATAATATAAGACATCTTATGAGATTACTTTCATTATAATGGCAGAAACTTTTTTGTTCTCTTATTAAAGGAATAAAGCTCTAATTCGCAGCAATTAATATTTGGAGAAAGCATTTCTGCACAGCAAGGGATTCCTTTGGTGATCTCTGACCTAACACCAAGGCCAGCCCTTCCAACAGCTATCACCAGAGACAGGGAGCAAGAGAAGAAAAGTAGATAAGAAATAAATAGATTTTGCATAATGCACATCAGCAGTGCTGTTTAAATCTTGGAGAAGGAAAAGACAAGGTTTTATTTTATCTGAAGTATACTCAATATCAAGAGTAAAACCTTTCAGTGCTTTTAAACAATGTTCTTTTCTGTTTTATATCTTTCTTTATGCCGGATATCTGATGTTTATTTTATCTGGATAAATGTTTTCCACACATACAAGAAAAGGAGGTATTTTCTTGTTAGCCAAGTAAACAGAAGGATGCTTCTTTAGAAGACCAGACCCTCATCTAATCAAAGATAAAGCAGAGAAATGCCTTTCCAAAGAGCTTATCTTGTGTATTGATGAAGAGTTTCTGCTAGTCTCCCAACAGCAATGTTTGGACAGTTGTGTGGCATGAAGGTCTTTTCTTACAGAAGCCATCATCGGTACAAATTGTAATTGGGGAGCAAATCAGAGCCTGATCAGACTTTTAGTAGCTTCTGAAAGATGTAAGTACCAGATTAAGGTATATCTAGATGATAACACTTATTGTGGCTATTGTATAAGTATATTTTTGTAAAAATAATGTTTTTATATTGGTTACTTCTAATTTATTCTCAATTACTGCACACATTTTGGCATTTTTGCACTCATTTGCTTTTGTTTCCACCCAGTCTTGTTCCAGGAAGCATTTAAGGTGTCTTAATATATATACATAATAAGAAAAAAAGTTTCCATTAAAAGATGGTGGAAGTGGACATCAATATAAAGCAAAAGTGAGAGTAAGAAAGGGGAGATGAGAAAATAATGCCTAAACAGACCACTTGCTACGTGGTAGGCATTGTTCTAAGCACGCTGCATATTGAGTTCATTTAATCCTGGCAACAACCCCATGAGGTCAGTGCCATCATTATCTCCATTTTACGGATGAGGTAACTGCGGCATGGACAAGTGATTAAGACCATACAAATAGTAAGTAGTACAGCTCTGGGGCTCAAACCTAGTCCTTCTGGCTCCAGGATGCTTTACTGACTCAACAATGAAGCTGGAAATAAGGTTAATACACAAAGTAGAAATTGTACGGTCTTATGGTCCTGCTACAGACCAACTACAAATTTGCCTCTAGGATTTTTGGCAGACAAACTCGAGAAGGAAAAACGATCAGTTACATGATTCACAGTGTTTAGGAGATAAAAACAAGCTGGTTGCTCAAGAGTAGCATAATTATTTCTGGTTCGGAGACCAAGAAGAAATTTCTCTTGTAAATTCTTACAAAGACGCCACTATGTGATGAAGTGGACACTATTCTCCAATAAGTCTGATGGATTTTCATGAGGCTGTTTCTTACCACACCCCTTACTGTGTCATAACGTATAACAAACACCAAGGCCAAATTCAGTAAAAGGAAATTCATCATGGGTTGGGATTTTGGGAGATGTGGTCAGGTTTGTGGATCTCTGGTGGTCGGCTTAATTTAGGAAAACATTTTAGGTTATTTAGAGGGAAGAATGGACTGGAGATCCTGTAGGAATTATTATTCCTCTGAATTGAGCTTCTGTAAAACATTGAGTGGTAGTGAATTTGAGGTTGTTTCTCACTTGGTACCTGGGGTGCAGCCCTTCTATGCTGTTAAGTATGGAGCTTTAGCTTCAGTAGTCAATGAACTGAGGGAAGGACTGGTTTTCTTGTAAAAAGCTGAGGAGGTGCACGAATGCTGTTTGAATAGACAGACATCCAGGCAACGGACAATATTCAGTGAAATAGAATCTGGGTTTTTGACCACCCCCAAAATACATGGGGCCAAAATGACTTCATGGAGATGAAAAAGTTCTGGAATTTTAAAGCAGCTGCAACAAAATACCTACCTTGGTGATTTTTAAAGAAAATCTCAATAAAACTAGAATTTTTAAACTTAAAATAATACCAAAATAATAAACATACAGACATAATTTTGAAAATAAAATAGTGTAAAAGAGCTAAGCAAAAAAGCAAGTCGTTTTCACCAGCCCTCTCCTCTCCAGTGACAGACGCCACCACTTAAAAATTTTTTGTTTTATTTTTACATTTTATCCAGATTCACCAATTTTTAATATTTTGCCACATTTATGTTATCATTCCCTCATTCTATATTATCGATTTCTCTATACACATACATAGAGACAGATGCATACATACAGATGATTAATCTTTTGAACCACTTGAGATTGGTTTGCACACATCATGGCTCTTTACCCTTAAGTACTTCATTGTGTATCTCCGAAGCACAACTTGTATGTTCTTTTATGTATTCATGATACAACTACTAAATTCAGGAAACTAAATATCATTTTAATATCTAATTCATTTTCCAGTAGTATCAATTGTCCTATTGTGTATCTCCGAAGCACAACTTGAATGTTCTTTTATGTATTCATGATACAACTACCAAATTCAGGAAACTAAATATCATTTTAATATCTAATTCATTTTCCAGTAGTATCAATTGTCCCAATAATGTTCCTCTAGAGCATTTGTTCTCCTTTCGTGAAAAATCCGGTTCAGGATGAAGTTTTGCGTTTATTTGTTACTCCTCTGAATCTTTTTTTTCTTCTGGAACAATTTTTCAGCTTTTATCTTTCTTTCAAAATACTAACACTTATTTTTACTTTTTTAAAAAAAGCTTTTATTAAGATAAAATTGCTACATAATAAACTGTGTATAATTAAAGTATACAACTTAATAAGTTTTAAATATGTATGCATCTGTGAAGTAATCAGCATAATCAAGATAATGAACGTGCCCTTCACCACCAAAAGTTTCCTCATGTTTCTTTGTAATTTCTCCCTCCAGCCACCGTTTCCCCATTTTTCCATACAACTACTAATCTGCTTTCTGTCACTAGTTTGTATTTTTAGAATTTTATATAAATTGAATTATAAAGGGTATACCTTTTTTTCCCCTCAGCATGATTATTTTGAGAGTCATGCATATTAATGTGGGTATCAATGCTAGTTTGTATTTTTAGAATTTTATATAAATTGAATTATAAAGGGTGTACCTTTTTTTCCCCTCAGCATGATTATTTTGAGAGTCATGCATATTAATGTGGGTATCAATGTTTCATTCTTTTTTATTGAAGTATTGCTTTGAAAGGCTAGACCATAGAGTGTTTATCCATTCACCTGTTGATAGACATTTTGGTTTTCTTGGCTATTACATAAGAAACTACAAACATTTGTGTACAAATCCTTGTATGAACATATTTATCTTCTAGGTAACTTCTGATATGGGAATAACTGGATTATATGATAGGTATATATTTACTCCTTAACAAATTGCTGAACTTTTTCAAAGTGATTGTACTATTTTGTATTCTGTTAGCAGTGTATGAGAGTTCCAAGTCTTCCAATTTCTAGCCAACACTTAGAATGGTCAGACTTTTTAATATTAGTGATTCTAGTAATTGCGTAGTAATATCTCACTGTGGTTCTAATTTGCATTTCCCTAGTGACTAATGATGTTGAGTTTAATTTATGTGTTTGTCATCTGTATGTCTTCTTTGGTGAAGGGTCTTTTCAAAAGTTTTCCTTGGTATTGACATTTTCAAATGTTTCTCAATTTGGGTTTGTCTGATGTTTCCTTTTTAAAAGATTCAGGTTATGCATACCCAGCTGGAATACATAAAAGTTATAATATTTCCTTCTCAGAGCATCAGATCTGGAGACTCACTTATCCCTCATATCCTCATTGGTAATATGATCAGGTAGTCAAAGTGCAACCCAGTCTTTCCATTTTACAGTTACCCTTTCCCTCTTGCAACAAATAAACAATCTGTGGAGAGACACTTTGAGACCTTGGAAATGCTTCTGCTCATCAAATTTCCTCCTGGATTTAGCATCCCTTGATGATTATTTCCTGAACCAAGTTTTGCTAGTATCATTGCAGAATGTTGATTTTATAACTTTGGTACTTCTTCACCTGTCAGTCCACACTATCTGTGTTTGGTCTCTGTCTGTCTCTGTCCTGTTCTTCCTGCTCTGCTTTCTATGCCCCCTTCCCTTTCTCTTTCTATTTATCATCGGTGTGGTGTCGTGGATTCCTATTTTGTTCGATGGGTTACAATTCATTACTGTCCTTATATTGATGTCCCAGATTTAGACAGAGCAATACCCCTTCAAGCTGCCTTATGTGTCCTTATGACATCCCCTCATTATTTATTTATTTTTAGCACATCCTTACTTTAATGAAACAATGTAGTAGTCCCACCTTGTATCTTTCCGGTTGCATCCCTGAAATTGTCATTTTTCCAAGTGGAGATGAAATTTAGAACCTAAGATCTGGACATTACATGTGCTTATTTCTACAGGGGTATAATTGCTTCTAGGCCTTTTAAACAGATAGAGCTAGGAAATCTATCAATCTAGTGGTGAGTTGGAAAAGTTGAACAACTATCTCTGGGGGGAGGGATGGGAAGCCCCAATTTTTAGCATTTGTCAATCTTCATGGTGTACTCTCACTATAGCTGGGTTCAAACTACAAGTGTTAGGTCACTAAATGCACATCTGAAGAAATATGCACAACTGGATCTGAGTCAATTGGAGTAAGTCCAGCCCACCATTCTGATTGATGCCACCCACCCGGCCATCTACCTATACCCCCAACTCCAATCCGACCCCATAGGCTTCTTTCTTGACTTCACTCATTCTGCACTTTACCCTCCCTTCTTCCACATGAGAATCCTGGCTCTTAACATCAACATATTCACTCCTTTACTTGGTCCTACAATATACAGAGAATAATTTAAGAACTGCTACACCCACATCACTACAGAAAACAAACCTATTACAAAGAGTTCAAGATTTATTTGCACTTTCCCTAGACTTCATGCAGAAAGTCAAATCAGTTTTTAAAAGTTTCTTGGATTAGTTGCCCTTTCCTCTTGAGTTTGGTTATATTTCATGTGAAATAAAGTTGGGTTCATTTATACTTGTTTGTGTTCATTTTCAGAGTTTTATTCTCACCTTTAACTTTTATGTTTTGAATATGTAGAACATTAACATGATTACAAAAGTACAAAAAGGTGTACTCAGGGAAGCGCTGCTCTCTCCTCTGTCTTTTCACCCCGTTCCACCACACCCCTCGTAGGTCTCCAATTTTATTAATTCCTCATTTATTCTTCCTGTGTTTCTTTTTACAAAAATAAGCCAACACATATATATTTTCTTATTTCCCTTTTTTCTTAGACAAAGGTATCATACATATTCTTTTGAACTTTTCATTGTACACTTAAGAATATATTCTAGAAATCACTCCAGATTAGTTTATATAGATCCTTCTCTTAAAAAAATAAAAAAAAATCTTGCAACTACCTAGTACTCTGTAGACTGGATATACCTTAATTTATAAAAGGAATCTCCTATTTATGAACATTCAGTTTACAGTATTTTTTAGTTATAAGTAACGCTACAATGAAAAACTTTGTGTATATGTATTTTCATATTTTCGAGGTGTATCTTCAGTGCAGATTTATAGAAGGTTGCAGGGCAAGGGATAAATGCAGACGTAGTTTTGTATTGAGACACCATTTTTATTAATTTCTCTTTTTTTTAGCATTTAAATAACATGCTTATAGTGCTTTAAAAAAATTAAGTAGACATTGGCATTTGATTTCCTATTATGATAGGTGAGGATTTAGCACACTTACACCTTTTCTCTTCTTCCTTTCTTCTTTCCTCCCTCCCATATACTTCTGTCACTGCTCTTCAAGCGTTGGCACCCAGGAGAGTGGCTGGGGGAAGAGAACTTTAGCTCCCATAATTTCCCCTCCCCCCCCAAGTGAACACAAGTAGTATGCTTACAATGCCAACACAGCTTTAGGACAAGTCCGCTAGCTTCCTCTTCAACTCGACGGCCCTCCCGTACTCTAAAGCTGCTGCCGCCAGGTCAGCTTCTCCACTGGTTCCTTCTGTACCTTCCAACACCTTCATTTTCTTGTCCATCTGCTGTAGCAGTGTCATCAACGGTAAACCCCAGGCTGGATCTGACATTGTTTGACCCTCATAATATTTTTAAATGTTTAAAAGTAGTTGTCACCATATGAAAGATTTTACATAAAAATCCAGACTTTGTTAAATTCTTGGTCAACTGGAATATCTGTTTCTCTTTTTCTTTATGACAACAACTTTTAGGAGCTGAGAAAATACTGGCTGCTTTAGAGCGCGCATGCAAACTGCCCTCATGTGCTTTGCCTCCTGAATGCCCTTAGCTATGTGAGTTTGCAACGCCTGAACGACAGTCTCTCTTCACTCTAGAAGACAAGGATGGTAGGGCTTTTATCCTTCCTTTACCTGGGCCAGTGTATATTTATTTTCATATTGTTAAGCTGGAAATCAATGACACCATTGCATCTTTATGATGAGTTTATTTTATTTATATGTTTTATTTAAAAAAAAAAAAGCATAGCTCACTACAAAGCCAAGTAGTAGTCTAGAATTACATTTCTTACTCTGTGGGTTTAATGCTATGATGACTCAAAGAAGAGTCTGGATGGATTCTTTTTTTTTTTCCTTTTTGTCTTTTTTCATGACCGGCAATGGATCGCAACCCTCAGTGTCGCACCCGTACCAGACCGGGACCGGCAACGGAACTGCAACCCTCGGTGTTGCACCCGCACCTCGCTCAGCCAGTGAACGGCCGGTCTGTATGTGGGATCCGAACCCTCGGCGGGAGCGCTGCTGCGCTCCCGAGTGGCGCACTGTAGCAGTGAGCCACCGGGCCGGCCCTGGATTCTTCATTTCTATACTCCACCCGTTGTTTCCTGTATACTCAGGTTTTTCCCAAGCCCACAGACATGGATCTGACCTACTGCCTCTTGCTTCCCCCTCAGAGACTTCTTTCCCAAGCCCTCTGCTCTCTAGCCCCAATCCTACCTGGCCCATCTTTAGGCTTTCTGCTCAGTGTTGTCCTGTGATTTTGCATCACTGCTCTCTTGGGTTGGAACCATTGTTTCCTGGATCCCAGGCTGTTGATAACTTCATTCAGTGGAGGCATTCCCTTCCTAAGAAAAACATCGTTCTTATCTGCCTGCTATTTGTCAGTCTGAATAGGTACATATAGAATTCTAGGTTGAAAATATTTTCCCCTCGGCACTAAGAAGGCTTTCCTTCAGTCTTCTGGCATATCTATAGAGTTTCAATTACAATCTGATTCTTGCTCTTTGTGTGTGTGTGGTGTGTGCATAGTGTTTCCCCTCTGAAAAGTTTTAAGATTGCTAAATTAAATAAGCAGGAGGATGTCTCCTACTTCCCTAACTGCAACCTAACAGTATATAAATGAACTGAAGCCTAACTTAGAGGTATATTTTTTTGTATTAGATAGTAGGTTCTCAGCCAGTAACAGGCTGCCAACTGATCAAACTATTTCCAATTAAGCCAAATGCCTATCTGTAACCAATCAGGCTCTACTTCTGTGTTTCCCTTCCATTTTCTGTCTATAAATGCTCACTGCCCATGTTGCAGAGTGGAACTCTGAACCTCCTCTGGTTCTGAGTGTTGCCCGATTCATGGACTGTTCTTTGCTCAAATGAACTCTGTTAAATACATTTTGTTGAAAGTTTTAACAGCATCTTCCTTTTGGTTCTAGAATTTCACAATTTCACTTTGAGTGAGAGTTAAAGTCCTTACAGTGACCTGCAAAGCCCTCTGTGGTCTGACTCCCCACTCTCTGTCTCTCTCCTCAACTCCTGCTACTCTCCAACTAGCTCCCTCTATGCCAGCACATTAGCCTCTCACTGTTCCTTGAACTTGCCAAGCATGCCTTGGAGCCTTTCCTCTAGCTGTTCTCTCTGTTCATATGCTCTACCCTCAGATAACCCATGCCTGCCTTTTTTATCCCCTTCAATGTCACCTTCTCCGGGAGACCTACCCTGCCCACCCTATTTAACACTGCACTCTCCTACTGCTGCCCCTGCACTCACAGTCCCGCTTACCCTGTTCTACCTTTTTCTTTATTCCATAACACATCTCCTTCTAATATACTATAACATTTATTTATGTTAACTGTTATTGTCTATCTGCCCCCTACTAGAATCAAATCTTCATGAGGTCAAGAAATTTGTTTAATTCACTATCTTAAAAGCCTAGTATGTTGTAAATGCTCAACAAACTTTTGTTGAATAATGTGGGGTTCATGTTGAGCTTATATAGCTTGCTCATAAATGGTTTCTATTCAGGAAGGCCAAAGGAAAGGAGACAAAGAGGATCATGATATTCCATTAGTGGAAGAGTTGAGCCTAACATCTACTCACTTTTCTTGCAGATAAACTGGCTTGAGATTACAGGCTTGCAATTTATCATGAAAGAAACTGGCATGCATTTTAGATGGACTGCTTAAGCCAATAGGTCTGAGGAGCACAGAGTCATCCTTTCAAAGTATGAGATAGGTTAAACAATAAATCTATCGGATGGGACTTTTTTGGATATTAACCTGAGGGACGAAACAGGAAGCTGAAAACAAAACCGATCAATTCTACCGAGGTTTGTAACAGTTCTAATGAAAAGCTTGGGAGAAAGAGATTGAATACACCTTTTACATTATTTTTGGACTTCAAAGTTTTATCCTCTTCCACACGCCCCCCCCCAACCTCTCACAAATGGGTTTACTCTAGTATAGTTTTTCTTAATTCAATAAAACATACGTCAGCTGATGCATTTAATTCTAATAAAAATTATAAATATTACAGCATAGAGATTAAAGAACAATTGCTCATTGATGATATACATGCATTTGTGACAATTACTTATAAATTGAGTTGTGTACCTATTTTTTCTTTCATTCATTTATTCACCAAATACATACTGAGTGCTGAGACCATGGAATGAAAAGTAAACAAGGTAGTGTCCGGGCTTTCAAAGTTTATGCAGACTAGGGCGGGGAAATGGACATGTAAACAGGCCTGAACTTACAAGGTGGGTTTTAGGATCCAATTTTCTGATTCCCTAGAATATTACATTGTTTACAGTTTAATTTAAAATTCATATTTCAACACTTTGTAAAATGCAAAACATAATTTACAAACTTTAAATATCCATTGTTGAAATGTGAGATGCAATTTTAACTTTTGAACATCTATTTTATACCCATGTTGCAATTAATTAAAACAGAACTAATGCTAACTTGAAATCTTATCACATATTACAAATGACTACATTCCTGTTTTTGATGTGTCTTATCCACATCACATTTGAGTGTCTTGAAACATTGTGTACAATATGTATGCCTGAATGCTGGATTTGCTAAACAGAAAACGAATGAGGGGCAGAACAAAGTCGTCATGATTAGAGCTGGGTTTCACTTGTCAGGGAAGATTTCATAGAAGAAGCCAGTTTGAAGAGTATCTTGAAGACAAGATGTGGAACTGAAGTGGGTTTGGCGAGGATTTTGCTAACAGCTCTATAATCATTACAGACAAATCTGTTTTCCCCAGCATAGTGTCAGAACACACATTGACTTCTAGCTGGGCTGAGCTTTTTAAAGTTCAAGATGTTTATGTATTTTTAAAATTTCACTTTACAGTAACTCATTTGATAGTAATTTGGCCAGAATGGTATTCAAAAACACTGTATAGAAATGGCTACCTAAATACATTTCTTCTTTCTTTTCAAACTTTTGAGTCTGGGTGAGGAGTTTTTATGTTAAGGCTTATTCACACCAAGGCATGCTAGCTTTTGTTGCCAACTAGTTATGATTCAGAAGGACTGAAAACTAGGCTGTAGAGTTTCTTTAATTGGAGAATTACTGCTTGGATTCCAATTTTATGGCTTGATCCCACAATGGATGAATTGCCCTACTTCTGAGGGAACACTTTTCATGTAGGGTAGATCTGTGTGTGGATATTTATCCACTGAATATATATATAGTATATATTTTTTCTCAAATGAAGAACTTCTAAAAATATTTTCTTGAAAATAAGTCATAAAGTCAAATACTGGAATAGAGAACAAAGGGAGAAAGGGTAGGGATAGTTGAACAGGAAGGAGAAGAGAGCATGGTTACTTGGAAGAAATAAGACAGAGAATAAAGCAAAGGCAATGTCAGAAAACAAGGTGGCTTAGCAGATAATGTGACTATGCATGAAGTGACTAAGGTTATTTGATTTTAGTGCTGGAAGGCACAATTATTACTACTGTAATTTACTTTAAGGGGAAAGAGGCTTTATTAGATAATGGCTTATACTTCTGACATTTTATATAGCAGACTTAAACACATCTAAGTATTGTTCAGTTCTATAAGACCAAAGTACTTACTTTGCAAACTTTTCAAGTTTCAGATGCAGAAAGTCATGTAAACTAAATGAATAAGCTACTAAGTATTTAGCACCCTAAAGCACTTCAGCAACTCTTGAAGTTTGCGAGCATAAAACAAATTTCTTCTGCTCTTGAAGATCTAACAATCTAGTTTGGATCACAAAAATATATGGAATAATTGGAGAATAATACAGGGCTGAATAAAAGCTTATGTTTTCTTATAAACAAATACTAAAGTTATTTGGTAGAAAGTAAGGTACTTTTACAAATTCAGAAATCAAAGTGCTTGGTAAAGAAGTCAGCAAAGGCTTTACAGTAGAAATTGGATTTTGGGTTTAAAAGATGAGGTAAAGGATTAAAAAATAAAAGCATCCAGGTGGGAAAATAATATGAAGCAAGGTATGAAAATGTAAATTAACCAACTCCTTACAAAATATTTTTATATGAAAAAGCAATAATTTAAAAATTCTAAAAGTGCAAATCAAACCCACAGTGAGATATCACCTCACACCCATTGGCTTAGCTACTATCACAAAACCAAAAAATAACCAGTGTTGTAAGGATGTGGAAAAATTGAAGCTCTTGTGCACTTTTGATGGGAATGTAAAATAGTGCAGTTGCTACAGAAAACAGTATGGCAGTTTCCCCCCCAAATTAAGAATAGTATTACTATATGATACAGCAATTCCACTTCTATATATATATATATCCAAGAGAACTGAAAGCAGTGCCTTTCAGTTCTTTTGGATATACATTATTTTAAAGTAACATTCACAGCAGCATTATTCATAATGGACAAAAGGTGAAAGCAACGCAAGTGTCCATGGACAGATGACTTAATAAACAAAATGTGGTATATACATATGATTGAATATTATTCAATGATATGCTACAACATGGATGAGTCTTGAGGAAATTATGTTAAGTGAATAAGCCAGGCACGAAAAGACAAACACAGTACGATTTCACTTACATGCAGTATATAGAGTAGTCAAATTGATAGAAGGTAAAAGGGTAGTTTCCAGGGGCTGAGAGGAGGGGAAAACAAAGAGTTGTTTAATGGGTATAAAATTTTGGTTTTGCAAAATGAAAAATTCTGGAGATTGGTTGCACAGCAATGTGAATATACTTAACACTACTGAACTGTACACTACTTTAAAATGGTTAAGATCATAAATTTTGTCATGTGTTTTACCACAATTAAGAATAAAACCTCTAAAAGGAATTAAGAGTTCTAAAGAAGACACAAAATGATCTTTATTAACTTGAACTCCCCTCAAACCCTAGACACACTCAATAGTCTCTCTCTAGAGCTAGTAGATACTTTTCTAAGTCTAAAATAGTTGACAGTAGTTATCTCTGTTCCATGAGAAAAATAATCACTAACCTGTTAAGTGATCATAAAGTCAGAGTTTGAAGTCCATTTTAGGACACTTCTAAATATTCTACCCTTCCATTTTCACAGGAAGGAAGTTCCTTGGCTTTCCTCTGAGATAAATAGAAGTTGCTTGTGCTATAGGACAAACTCACTTCCTTTTGTCCTTTAGGATGACAGAACACAAATACGACCATCACTTACAGAAAGACTTAATACTACTACCCATTGCTAACATATTTCCTTTTGAGATAAATATTTCAACTCTTCATCCTTAGTTTCTAGAAATTTTTCAACTTTTAATACTTTTTACTTATATTTTGCTTCTAGTCTAGTTTTCTCTCACGCATCTTAAATAGTGGCTCTTTAAATACTTTTTACACCTATTTCTGAGATTATAGTAAAAGAGTATGTCTTAGTTTTTCCACTAATCATTACTTTTTGCTTCTAGTCTAGTTTTCTCTCACGCATCTTAAATAGTGGCTCTTTAAATATTTGTTACACCTATTTCTGAGATTATAGTAAAAGAGTATGTCTTAGTTTTTCCACTAATCATTACTTTAACGTAGAGGTACCTAATTTCTAAAATCACTTTGCCTATAAATCTCACCATATAACTACACCATCATTCCTATACATATTTTGACTAAATTAGATCTCTTTGATTTGTTTGATGGTTTTAAGTTTAAACTGCTGACTAAGCATGTGAACCTTCTGTAGTGGTCTTGCACAGAAAGACCTAAATCAAGAGTCTGTGGCTTTGGCAGGCACATTTTTGTCCTAAGTAATAAACTGTTTTTTTTTTTTTTTGTGTGATCAGTAAGGGGATTGTAACCCTTGGCTTGGTGTCGTCCGCACTGCACTCAGCCAGTGAGCACACCAGGGATCCCTACATAGGATCCGAACCCGCGGCAGGAGCACCGCTGCACTCCCAGAGCCGCACTCTCCCGAGTGAGCCACAGGGTCGGCCTGTAATAAAGTGTTTGGTAGTAGGTTTGTCTAAACTTCTTGAACAACAGAAGTTGTAAACTATTCAGAATCAAAACACTGGGTAAGTAGTAGATAAAGTAGGCCCACACTATTTCCTTTCACAAGGACCTTCCACTTTGCTGGACCCTGACTCAAAATAGGAAGACTGTCATGCCAGTAAAGTATCTAAAAGAAGTGGCATTCATATGACCAGTGGGGCTGCAACTGATATGATGTGAGACTTACAGTTGTGGGAAGCACTAGGGTCTAGGCTAAGACTGGTGCTTAGGTGAATCTGGTCCCTTGCTGATCCCAGCCAGTAGTTTTTCAGTGAATGAGAGATTTTTCAAGTTAATTCTATTTAGGATTGAACTTTACCATGTGTATCAATTACCACCCCAGGGTAGTTTTTGTTTTGCAAAAGAGAACGAGAGATCAGTACTAAATTACCAAATGGACCTGCAAACAACTGGTCTGTCACAAAACTCCTGCTTATTCCAATCCTTTCACTCCCACTATTTCCACTGGGGGCTTTCATCTCCTAATCATAATTGTCTTGGTCCATTCAGGCTGCTATAACAAAACACCATAAACTGGGTGGCTTATAAAAACAGACATTTATTTCTCATAGTTCTGGTGGCTGAAAAGTTCAAGATCAAGGTGCCAGCAGATTTAGTGTCTGGTGAGGGCCTGTTTCCTAGTTCATAGAGGGCAGTTTCTGTGTCCTCACATTGTAGAAGGAATGAGCTAGCTTTCTGGGATCTCTTTTATAGGGGTACTAATCACAATCAAAGCCCTCATGACCTAATCACCTCCCAAAGGCCCCACCCCTCCTTACCATCCATCACCTTGGGAGTTAGGATTTCAACATAGGAATTGAGTGGTGGGGGAAGGGCACAAACATTCAGACTAAAATAGCAGTCTCTGAAAATAGTATCCACAGACTGTTGTGAAATCTGAAAACAATATTAAAGCAAAAATTTTAGTGCTTGAATCCTTCTCAATTCTCTCCTCTCAAACCCAGGAAATTTCCTCCTTAAAAGCTGCTAAATGTTATTAGGACTGAATTTGTGCCTCAAACTTGGGGCACTATGGCTTACCAAAAAATGTTTCTGGGCCCAGTCTCTACATATACATCTATATCTCATGGCTGAGATCTTGAGAGTTGCTCTTGGTTCCCTAGAGAAGTGAATTTAGGTAACATCGACAGAGATAGTGGACTCGACCCCACAACACAAGGCAAGGGTAAGAAAGACTGTGCATTCTGAGGAATACAGAAGCCAAGTGAAAGTCTGTGCTCTGCCTTAGAACACAGGACGGAAGAGTTGGGGGTAGGGGGTATACATTCCAGTTAGAATTCATGCGAATCCGCTGCACTCATTAACTATCTATTTACTGTTCTATCTGTAGAGCCTTAGACCACAAATGTTTGTGAAAATAGTATTCAGAATTCTCCAGAGTAACCTGATAGATGCTGCACAGTGCCTGAAACTCCCTTAAAGGACTGTGTGTGTGTGGGGGGAGGGTTCTAGTTTCTAGTAAGTACAAATTTTTATACAGAAGCAGTACTGAGAGAATAATATTGAGCTATTGAGTGTCAGAGAGGTAGAGAGGAGACAGAGAGATACAGGAAAGGGAAAGTTCAGTACAAGAAAGAGCACCCCTGAGAGGAGCAACCACTGATGTTTGGCTATTCGAATTTGTGGTATCTGGGAAGAGCTAGGTGCTGTCAGCCCCTTAGGGCTACTTCCTTGGAGACAGCAGAGATAACCATAGGAAGACGGCATCTTCCTTCAGGCAGATTCAGTTGCTCTTCCTTGCAGAGATGGTGAGACCTCTGTGTCAGTCCAGTTTGACTAGACAATCTCTAGTCAATTCTTTTTGTGTGAGAATCCAGTCTTATGACCTCAGTGAGGGAACAGGATTATAATTCTCCAGCATTCTGAGAGTGTGAGTCAATTACATAGCCTTTAAATAGTGAAATGGCTCTCAGATTCTGAGAGG
>NW_007726313.1:56780-58469 GCF_000696425.1 Galeopterus variegatus | reverse complement strand
GGGAAGAGCTAGGTGCTGTCAGCCCCTTAGGGCTACTTCCTTGGAGACAGCAGAGATAACCATAGGAAGACGGCATCTTCCTTCAGGCAGATTCAGTTGCTCTTCCTTGCAGAGATGGTGAGACCTCTGTGTCAGTCCAGTTTGACTAGACAATCTCTAGTCAATTCTTTTTGTGTGAGAATCCAGTCTTATGACCTCAGTGAGGGAACAGGATTATAATTCTCCAGCATTCTGAGAGTGTGAGTCAATTACATAGCCTTTAAATAGTGAAATGGCTCTCAGATTCTGAGAGGAAGTAATGAAAGGAAAATGAATTATACCCGTTCTTTTTCAAAGCAATCCTACTTAGTGCCATTCTTATCCTATAACTTTCTTACCTCAAACTCAGTAAACTGATTTACTGGGAAATAGATGATTATAAATGTGCCATTTGGGGTTCTGTATAAATTTCAATATTATCTTAGATATAACAACAACATTTTGCTTTTTTATAATGAAAAGTTATTTTAAAAAACTATTATGGAACATTTCAAACAGAAAAATACAGTATAATCACCCCTATGTATTCATTACTCAGCTTTGATACTTGGTAAGATTCAGCCAATCTTGTTTCATTTAACCACCACCCCTACGCCCTGGATTATTATCTACCCCTCCTCCCTATTGTCAGTTTCCCCCATGTCCTGGTCACCGGATTATTTTAAACCAAATCCCAGATACTGTTATCATTTTTAAAATACCATTAGCAGGGCCGAGCCCGTGGCGCCGAGTGTGGCGCTGGGAGCGCAGCAGCGCTCCCACCGCGGGTTTGGATCCTATATAGGGATGACCGGTGCACTCACAGTGCTCACTGGCTGAGCGCCGTGCTGCCGGTCTTGCAAAGGACAAAAAAAAAAAAAAAGCCATTAGCATACTTAAAAACAGAATCCCACCCCCCCAACAATTCTTTGTTAATATCAAATATTCTAATTCCCCCAACTGTTTCATTATTTGTTTGTAGTCTGTGTGTTCAAACCAAGATCCAAATAAAGGCCCCACCCTGCTTTGGCTGACAAGACTGAAAAGCCCTTTTCTTTAATTTCTTTTAATGTACAGATTACTTTTTCATTTTTTTAATTGAATAACTACATCTTTTGTCCTACAAAATCTCCTACATTCTTGAATTTTGTTTCCTGTATGTGTATTTGTTTTTTTAAAAAGTATTACATTATTTTATCTACACAACTACCTGATTAAGTGGGTACAAAAGATTTTTTTCCCACTTAGCAAATGAGTTAATCAGGGTATGGAGAGATGAAGAAAGTAATTTTTCCAAACTCACAGTAAGTAGTTGAACCACAGGATCAGAATTTAGAAAACCCATTTCTTAGACCAAGAGCTCTTTTTACCTGAAGACTGGGCATCTTATTTCATAAATTAAAGCAGTACCAAAAGCATCAGAAAATCCTGAGACTTTTAAATAAAAAAAAAAATTAAGCTATTATCAGTACAATTTTATAAATGCTTTGTGATTTCTAAAAAGTGATCCATGTATACTGAGTTATGCAAGCATCATTCTCATGAACAAGCAGCAGCTGCTGAGCCCCAATATATGTATTTATCTTTACATGTCTATGGTAGTATATGTGCCTGTACACTTTTCTTAAGTTTATTCTTACATATCATCCATACATTTGAGTATTTGTCTTA
>NW_007726313.1:54499-55416 GCF_000696425.1 Galeopterus variegatus | reverse complement strand
ACTACAATAGTCCTGATCATTATAAGGGCTGCTAATTAAGTTTATAACCATCAGCAACATTTTTAAGGCATAAAATAATAAAATTATAACCTGTAGTCAACAATTCTTTTCAGATGAGTTACTGGCAAATTAATTTCAAACAAACTCAACACAATATACTTCTGGTTATTTGTTAATTAAAATATACTTTGTGCATCTCTGGGTCAAACAATGTGCTAGGTTCTGTGAACATAGCAGGGAATAAAAGACACGGCTGCTATCCTAAGAGAAGATGACTGTAAATATGGGCAGTGGGGAGAGGATTTCTTAGGTTTTTTTTCTAGGTTTTAAAACACATCAGCAAAATGAATTCTAAAATTTACTTAATCTTTATAGTAAAATAGGCTTGTCTTTTTGCACTGTGAATTTGTTACTGTTAAATTAACTTTCCAGAGTCCTAATATGTGATTTAGATTACAAGTCTTTTGATATATCATGTTACTTAGTCTTGAGTTCTTTGGTGACTATTACTTGAAAGAATGAATTACTAAGGTATAAAAAAAAATCACCATATAGTTTGTCTTCAAGTAACAACCCCAGTTTTTATAGTAAACCATACAAGATATTGTCCCAAGTTTGAAAAATATATAAACAAACGTATCGCCTTTACAAATGATTAAAATTTTTTTCACTTCTCTAACAAAATAGAATGTAAAGGTTATTTAAGAAATGGAACCAAAGTTGGGTTACAGGCTAGTAAGAATAAATCTAAATTTGTTCTAAAACAGAGGAAAAATGGTACAGACTTTACCTCATCTCCATAATTTTTATGATAACTCAAGAAAGGGAAGATGTTTTGTAAATGAATTATTTTTCCTAAATCATTAAAACCACTGAATTGTGTTCAAAACTGACTTTCAGTTGGCACTGGCTCCTGA
>NW_007726313.1:52297-53677 GCF_000696425.1 Galeopterus variegatus | reverse complement strand
ACATTAAAACCACTGAATTGTGTTCAAAACTGACTTTCAGTTGGCACTGGCTCCTGATTAGTGTGTGTATATGTTTATGTTTTGCCTTGGTGTCATATATTTTATCTAGCGACCTGAAACTGATACCTCAATGCAAAGGTAGGGCTCTTTACTGGTTAATTGGCTTCAGAACATTTTACTTAGCCAGTGTTACCACTTGGTAATAGAAATAACCATAAGAATTTGAGTTTTCTAAGTTTGATATCATATTTTCCTAAAACCAACACCTATTCATTCTTTTTAAAAGATATTTTACCTACTCAAAATGTCTGGAAAAGAAGTTGTTTAAACGAGAAGTTCTCAATTAGTGGTTAATTAACATGAACCAATTCTTCATGGAGGCTAACACTTTTGAGGATGATTACTTTCAGGAACACAGGCTACTAGGCATTGCACAAGCAGATGGTTAGTGCGATCAGATGGCTGAGATACAGCATTCCTAGATACAATACTGATGTGAGACAGTTTGGCATCAGCCTTCAGCCATAATTCAGGTTAGTTACCTCTTACAACATACCTCCAGTTGTTCACAAGGAGACTAGGTAATAGTATGGAGAATCTAAGTGCAAAGCCTGTGTGAAACAGAAAATGACTCAAGTCAGTGAATCACTATCATTTTTATGTATGATCAATAACAAGTGTATCATTAGGTTAATGGTTGGCCTAAATATTAACTCTTGCTAAAAACAAGCGTATTCACTAGAAAATTTAGGTGTATTTAAATTTTTCAGTATATACTGAAAAGTAAAAGGTTATTTACTTTTCATCCCAGAATCAACTTTATCCTATAGGTATCATTATAGAAAATTTAAAAGTCATTTTGTTAGTTTAACCTCTCTACTATTTCTTAACCATCATAATAAAATGAATGTGCCTAATCTAAGACATTTTTCTGGTGTTGGCAGATTTAAGGTCTAAGAGTAGACTATTACACAAAAATTCTGTTAAAATGGCTTAAATGCTATCTCCTTATTAAAATTTTAGTAAACTAAGTATCTTTATAAATGTGTCCCATAGGAAACAATGTATTTTTTTTGATAACTGTACTTCCAAGAAAATTGCCACTTTGGGTACTGTCAGAAAACAAAGAACAAATTTAAAGAAAACTTTTAGAATATTAAAACTTATTACATACCATCCATTTCACTTTTTCCTTGATCTTAATCATATATTTTTTATTTTAACCTCTCAATACACATTGTAGTTGACTTTTGTGGCCCTTTACCCATTCCTCTTCACCCCTCCCTTTCCCCCTCCCCCCCACGTCATATCTTTTCATTTGTCTTAACAAGTTCAAGGAATTGTTGTGATTGTTTTGTCTTCTTCCCCCCCTTTTGTTTG
>NW_007726313.1:49607-50704 GCF_000696425.1 Galeopterus variegatus | reverse complement strand
ATTACCCAAAGTGATCTACAGATTCAATGCAATCCCCATCAAAATCCCAATGATATTTTTCTCAGAAATGGAAAAATTTATCCAGACATTTATATGGAAGAACAAAAGACCACACATAGCCAAAGAAATCCTGAGCAAAAAATAAAGCTGGAGGCATAATACTACCTGGCTTTAAACTATATTATAAAGCTATAATAAAAATGGCATGGTACTGGCATAAAAACAGACACAAGGATCAATGGGATAGAATAGAGAACCAAGAAATCAACTCATACACCTACAGCCATCTAATCTTTGACAAAGGCACCACATCTGCACACTGGGGAAGAAACTGCCTCTTCAGCAAATGGTGCTGGGAAAACTGGATATCCATATGTAGGAGAATGAAACCAGACCCGTACCTCTCACCATATACCAAAATCAACTCAAAATGGATTAAAAAATTAAATATACATCCTGAAACAATACAACTTTTTAAAGAAAACATAGGGGAAACACTCCAGGAAGGAGTGGGTACAGACTTCATGAATATGACCCCCAAAGCATAGGCAACTAAAGGAAAAATAAACAAATGGGATTACATCAAACTAAAAAGCTTCTGCACAGCAAAAGAAACAGAGTGATAAGACAACCAACGGGGGGGGTAAAATATTTGCAAAACATACATATGACAAAGGGTTAATATCCAGAATATACAAGGAACTCAAACAACTTTACAGCAAAAAAACANTGTCTTAACAAGTTCAAGGAATTGTTGTGATTGTTTTGTCTTCTTCCCCCCCTTTTGTTTGAGTTTACTTATTTTTAGCTCCCACAAATAATTGAGAACATGGGGTATTTCTCTTTCTGTGCCTGACTTGTTTCACTTAATAAATTTTCTCTAAGTCCATCCATGTTGTTGCAAATGGTAGTATTTCATTCTTTTTTATAGCAGAGTAGAATTCCATTGTGTAGATATACCAGTTTCCTTATCTACTCTACTCATCTGATGATGGACATTTGAGCTGGTTCCAACTCTTGGCTCTTGTAAATAGAACTGCAATAAACACTGAAGTACAGGTATCCCTTTGGCATGATGATTTCCATTCCTCTGGGTA
>NW_007726313.1:30753-47551 GCF_000696425.1 Galeopterus variegatus | reverse complement strand
AAAAAAAAAAAAAAAAAAAAAAAAAAAAAAAGAATAGGCAAATATTAATGCCCCAAACACATACTCCAAAGGTCTTATGTAGCCACATCCTTTAAATGTACCTAATCTTTAAGGCTGGCTGCCTGCCTGCCTGGCAGAATGTGCTCTGGTCTGCTAGACTTGGTACCACATTACCTAAGTTCAGCTGCACAAAACAATGGTGTTGCTGAGAGACACGTTATACTTGGTACTCCTTAGAGGTGCTCTACTACACCAATGCAGCTGTTAAAGCCTAAATCTGCCAGCTATTTTTGAAGGACCAGTAACAATGATACGATGCAGAAGATAGCCTCCTGATTTATGTTACTTTACGATACATGTTACCTAACAGATTCCCAGGGTCCCTGGCTTTAGATTTTGATTCCACAGGCGCATAATTTAGGCCAAGTTACAGGATACATAATATTTACTATTTTATTTACTGCCTAAAATATTTCTCAACTAGTAAGTATAGGAAATATATTTATAAGTGGTAATAGAAGTAACTATAAACTTATTTATGAGTTTAGTTGACAGAACTGTGAATATAAACTCTTGGGAGATGGGAACCATGCGTTATATTCCTATTGCACACTCCTCAGGGTCCAGCACAGTGGTACGTACATAACCAGTATATTAACATAGTAAATATTACCAAGTAAAGCTTCCTTAGGCACTCCATTTTTACTAGGATTTTTGTAGAAACAAGCCAGTTTTGAAGAACTTCTAGGCTTTAAAAATTTAATAAATGAAAGGCTCTTGCCATTACTGATCAAAATTCAAAAAGCTGGTGTTAAGGTTAAGAGTGGTGACTGTTCCATATATGCCCATGTGTATAAAGCAGAACCCAAGAATGGAGGTTAAGAGTATATACTAGAGAAAAATATGGGAGAGAATGTGAAGCATAACGTTAGAGTTGAAAATGAACAAAGTCTATTTTTTATATAAGTTAAATTATAGCAATAAAATAATCTATGTGAGGGAATATTGGGGGACAAGGTAAAGTGATATTAAAAAAAAACCCCACAAATCTCTTCCAAACACAATAAAGCACAGTCTTAATAAGTTTTTTGAAAAATCAAAGGGTTTTTTTTATTCATTGACTTCTTTTGAGCAACTGGGATTTTTATCATTTCATACACTCTTGAATTATAACCAAACATCTACATGTTACTCACAATTTGTTAAATGCAAGGAAAAAATTTTGTGATTGAGTATGAACAGATCTGAAACTAAAAAATCCCACTCTTAGATTTATATACTTGATTTTCTTATAAAAATAACTTTAGTTATTACACCCATATTTATCTAAAAAAGGCAGCCTCTGACAGTATACTAATAACTGGAATAACCACAGGATCATTATGAGCTACAGTGAAACAAACCTGTAAAATTATTTTTCCTACTTGAATAATGAATAAAAAAGAATGAAAAAACCAGAACTATGAAAAAAGCAAACCAGTGTAAATAAAGAATATAGGTCAAAACAAATTCCAAAAAGCTTAAAAATTAGATGCTTCAAAAAAAAAAAAATCAGCTATCAGTGAGAAAATTTTTATGAAAGACATTTCAGAAAATAAATGACTCATATATATTCCAAATATAGAACTCTAAATACTTGATATATCTGGGATACTCTACAATGTCCAGTTAATTTCTATACATCTTTTTCTGTCATGTTTTTCTGGATGATATATATCTATAGAATTTGTACACTTAGTGTTAAAAAAAATTTCTCAGTTGTGAAAAATTAGCATTTCTTCAACCTTTAAAAAGGAAAGAAAACAATGAATAATATCTTTATAATACAGCATGAAAACAGGTATCTGTTTATTTTTCTGCATTTTGAGTGTTTTTACGATGAAATATATAGTCAGAGACAGAATTTTTAGAACAGGTGACTGAAAACCAAGTTACCTCTTTTCAGGCCAGCCACAGAACTAGGTGAAAAAGTGTGCTTTGTACATCTTTAGACATTATGTAGATAATGCAGAGCAGGCTCATTTTGCAGCTAGTCACACGAAACATCATTTCTAGCAATCTGTGGCCCATGGGCTGAATTTGGCTTGTGGCCTATGTTTGTATGGCCCTGAGCTAAAAATGGTTTTTGTATTTTTTAATAAGGCTGTTTAGAAAACAACAACAAAACAAAAAAGAAGAATATGTGACAAGAACCTTTTATGGTCTGCAAACCTTAAAATATTTATGATCTGGCCTTTTACAGAAAAAAACTTGCAGACCCTTCATTCACACCAATGCTGTACAGAATTCAGGCAGTGCAATTACAAGTCCAAGATAACGTTCACTTATTCCTAACCATGAACGTACTGACATTCTAATGAAGGTGTCTTCTGATGTCATTTGTCAGAATTTCTCTTCAATTTTTTCTTCATCATCAAAGTTCATCCTATAACAATAATGTAAAGGTGATTGAAAGAGAAAAGGAAGAGTTTATGATGTTAAAAATAAGGTAAAATAATATAAACTAAGCAATATTTTACCTTTTCAGAAATACTCAGTATTCTTATTTAATATATTACTACATAAAATATACCTTGCCTAACTAAAACAATGGAAAAGAAATGATTATCTACTAGTTCTTACCTCCACACAGCAGACTATAATTTTATGTACTTTCAAAGGCCTATTTGGTAGTATGCTCTTTAACTTAATTTCGGTTGTGATATTCTGTTTATGACTAATAGTGTTTTTCTATTTCAAATATTTAACTTGATAAAAGTCATAAATTTTTAAATAAAATATCTTGAGAAAACTAATATTGCCAAAACACTAGAAAAACATGTTTGTTCAGTGAACCCAAGAAAATAGATTCACAACTATCTCTTTCCTATATTTTAGATTTGGACAAAATATTCTCAAAGCAGGCTATAAGGTTTTCTGTATTGGGGGCTGCAGCTCTGAACTAGATTATAGCAGAATCAGTACTGTAATATGGCCCTACAAAGTCAGCCTTCTCCAGTCCTCTCCAGAGGCTGTGCTGTGCTTTTGTCCTTTTCTTATCTTATAGGGAAAGAATCCAAGACACCATATATGTGATTGTATTATATTCTTATCAAAAAGCACTCCAACATCATGGACTCTCTACTCTGTTTCTGTGTATGCTCTAGGATGACACTGATTTTAAAAAGGCAAAAGTGAACTGCCTTCTGAAGGATAACAGGAAAGGTTGCACTGCTTTTTGATAGATTAAAAAAAAATTCAAGGAATGCCCAAGAAGAATATGGGTCTCAATACATCCTGAATACACCAAGAACAAAAGAAAATTTGCTATCCAAAATGTATTATGAAAGCTCCAGTATATTTATTCCTAACAATTCAATGCTTTTACATTTGAACAAAATTTAAATAATTTATGGCCATAGTCACTATTTTTTTATAGCTTTACTGAGATATAGTTCATATACCATAAAATTCCTACATTTAAAGGAGTTCAGTGGTTTTCAGTATATTCAGAATAGTGCAACTATCATCACGATCTAATTTTAAAATATTTTCCACACCCCCAAAAGAAACTTTATTAACCATCAGCAGTTGCCCCAATTTCCATTTCTTTTCTACTGCACCCACCCCTAGGCAACCACTAATCTACTTCTAGTCTCTGTAGGTTAGTCTATTCTGGACATCTCACATAAAATCATACACAGTAACGTGGCCTTTTGTGACTGGTTTCATTCACTAAGCATGTTTTCAAGGTCCATCCATGTTGTAATAAGGATCAGTACTTCATTCCTTTTTATGGTTAAAAAATATAGCATTGTATGAATATACCGCATTTTGTTTATCCCTTCATCAGCTGATGGACATTTGCATTTCCACTTTTTGCCATTATGAATGAGGCTGCTATGAATATTTCTATACAAGTTTTTGTGCGAACCATAGTCACTATTTTTTGTTAAATGGTTTTAGTTGTCTCAATTTCTAAACATTTCCATGTCTAGACGTTAGTTTGATTGTCCTATTTCCCAAAGTAGAAATTTACAACTATCTTATTACTTTTTGAAGGTTCCTGTTATGAAATTTATGATTATTGTACCTTATGTGTACCTTATCAATACCTTATGTGTATCGATATACATAATATATAGTAAGAATAAATTTTGATAACTTTTGTTAAAGTGATCTCTAGGCTTAGTCCTTACCTTATTTCTCTTTCCTTGATTTTGGAGAGTTTCTAATTTTTCATATATTAAGGTAGCAATCGCTTTTGCATCTCTGGTATTTATTTGCTCTTCTAAAATATCTCTCTAAAATTAAAAACACTCGTTATCTTTATTTAACCAAAACATAACATTTCCATCTAAGAAACTTGATTAAATATGCTTTAAAGTTCTTTTGTTCCAAAACTTTAAGTGTTTGAAATTCAAGTGTCTTCAGAGAAATAATGCTGCAAAAGCACAGTTTTAACCCATAATGTACCTGAAATAAATACTAATAGTGTTATGGAAACGTAAAATAGATCCTTGGGAAAAATGCACCGTTGACTCCAAACTTCAGAGGACTGAAATCATTCTAATCTAATGCAATCATCAATACTGACAAAACCTTGACCAACTACAATAACAGAAAGCAACACGTATCTCCTAGTTATCATCTGCACAGCAGGAAAGTGCCTGAAAAGCAGGGCAAGGAGCAGGTCAGTATATCCAGGCCTGCTTATTTTGCATCTGGAGCCATCTGTTTTCTCATTCCTGGTGTGAACCCGAACCCCAACCCCAACTAACTGCCCGCCTGGTTTGTACTTCTGTTTACTCCAATCATTATTCTCCCTTGGCCTTCCTATCTGGCCTGGACTTCTGGATGCCACCCATCTTTCAGTCTGAACAGGGACATTTGGTTCCTAACTTTATCAGCTGGATTCCTCTGGACACATGGTAACATCATCTTTTCAAACAGCTCTGTCTATGGTGTGGTTAGTTCTGTAACTGCTCATTACATTGACACTTCCCTAATATCATTCTACCTGAATAATGCCCCTATTTATGTCACCCATTTCTCAGTTGTTCTGAAAATTGAGAAACAGATATTAAGCTCCTTTATCTCTGCTGAGTTCTGCTTGCCCCAGGCTGTTCTTGACAGCTTCTTGACAAATCAAAAACCTTCATGGACAAAACTTAGATGTGCGACAATTAGATTTCAAAAATTCATCACCTAATTTCTTTATTTAGCTCTATTTCAAAATGTATTAAAGCTACCAAAAAATATCAGATCTTAACCTGACATTCTCCTCCAAAAAGTAGAAAATATTTGACATTATTTATTTTGAATATTTTACCAGAAAACATGAGTACATGGCAAATACTTGTTTAGCTTACCACAGTTTTTTCCCCCCCAAAGGAATTAAGCTCATTACTTAAACTTATTCAATAGTATAAAGCATTCTGAACAGAAATATAGGAAATAAATATTATTCCAGGCAGCAGTATTGCAGGCTGTTCTTAGTGACCTCAGTAGCCACTATAACCTTTGGAAACCTTACTGCTCTTACTATTTTTGTTTTTTTGTTTAGCTGGCCATATCATCATCAAGATTGGATCCATGATTGTGTCATCAGCTGCATTCCAGGCAGAGCACCACCTGTTTACTTAAGAAGACCACTCAAGTCTGCCTTCATCATCTTGGGTTTTACTGGTCATCACTACCATCTGTTTAGCTCTTCCACAATTCATGGTTCTTTTTCAGCTTTTAACAATTACAGTTATTATATTTCCAAGTCTACTTTTGGATAGAAAATGATTTTATATTTTTCGGTTACTCTCTAAGAGACATTGAAAGGTACACACTTTTCTCACTCTTCCTAGGATCATAATAGAAAACAGTTCATTTTATCTTTCACCACACTGTGCAATCTCCTTTGTCTGCCTGCCTTTGTTGAACTTTTCTTTCAATTAAAAAAAAAATCATGCATTCTTATTTACTTTCTTATAAACTAATTGAGCATGAGAAAGTTAATCTTCAATTCTGAAAAAAAAATTCTTGTTAATCTATTCTTATGCATTCTTTAAAGTATCAGAGTTCTACTGTCAAAAAACAAAACATATTTTTACTTGGGAAGACAGCAAAGGTCATGAGTTAGCAAGTACAGTGCCTGAAAAACAGAGCTTTTGTATCAATAATCATAGATAAAAGGTATGACATGGATTTTGTTAAGACCCATTGGTGGATCTCTAGTTTTTCTTTTTACTGAAAAAGCATATTGTCAGTGGCCCCCCAAATTAATTATGACTGAATCCAGAAACCCTAACTTTTATTTTGTAATCTAAACCATGAATAATTATTCAAGATACTCAGGTACTAAGGCTATTTCAAAAGTATTGTAAAAGTATTCTCTTAATATTTTTTACCTTCTAGGAAAGAAGAATTACTTATAAAAGTAACATGTATTCATTCTATAAAAAGTCAGAAATATGAAACTTCACAGAAAATAATTACTCTGAATTCCACCACCCAAAGATAGCCAATATTAATATTTTGTTATGTCTCTAATTTTCCTATTCATTAGTATAAAAATTTAAGGCAATTGAGATCATATCAACCATGAGAAAGAAAAACTGTTAAGATCACTTGGTATATATGTAAATGAAAAGCTGTTTCAGTAATATGCAATAATATTTAAAAAAGGACAAAGGGGGCCTGCCCCGTGGTGCACTCTGGAGAGTGCGGTGCTGGGAGTGCAGCGACGCTCCCACCGCGGGTTCAGATCCTGTACAGAACTGGCCGGTGCGCTCACTGGCTGAGCGCAGTGCGGGCGACACCAAGCCAAGGGTTGCGAACCCCTTACCGGTCACGAAAAAGACAAACAAAACAAAACAAAACAAAACAAAAAAGGACAAAGGGAGAACAAAATAGGCCAAGGGTTGCGAACCCCTTACCGGTCACGAAAAAGACAAACAAAACAAAACAAAACAAAAAAGGACAAAGGGAGAACAAAATAGGAAAAAGCATTACTCAGACTGAAAACAAATCTCCTTTTGAGCTTGGACTGTTAAAGGAAGGAATTAGAGGAAAGCCTGTACATACCTTTGCTCTTTCATAGAAATAAAATTTCACAGTTGGATAGGCTCTGATACCAGCTTTCTGGCACGTTTGAGCATAAGCCTGACAGTCCACTTTCCCAGCTTTCACTTTTCCTTTAATCATCTGAAAAAAGAAAAATATGGTTTGCCATCCTCTCTTCAGCATAAACTATTTTGGCAACCACAAAGCAACATGATATAAAACATTCTGAATCTTTATATATTTAAGGGTTATTTAAGAAACTTAGTTTCAATCCTTCCTATTCAAACAAGATTGTTTCTAAATTCTTCCTGGCCCTTTAAGCTTCTGTTCACCCAGCACCTCTTCCCTGCAACAGCAAACAAATTCTCCTGTGTCTTAAAACTGAGAAACTTTATTCTGAACTACCTTGATTTCTTGTTACCCACACCTTGCCCATCACAAACCTCTGTTTCTGTTTTCATCTTTTTTCGTTTCTCTGGTCTCTGTGCTGAGAGTATTTTTCTTCTTGTGGAAGGCTGACTCCTCCTCCTACGTTCTCCAATCCCTCCCTGGCAGATCTGTAATTCTCTTTTCAGTGTATGTACAAATGATCACAAAAGGATTCCTTCCTGGATTGCAATGGTTCCTGTAGCTACCACCCTGCTTCTCTAAGGCTCTCATTTTTTTCTGAGCAGCAGTCTACTCTTTCACCACTTCCTCACCATCTCCTAGTTTGGCAAGACATTTTAGTCTGGCACCTGTTCTTCTCCCTCCACTAAAACTCCTCAAAGTTCACAACTGACCTCTACTTGACCAAACTGAATGGACACTTCAGTCTTCTTAATGGGAACCCGATACTGCTGACCACTTCTTTCTTTTCTCTTTTCTTTCTTGGCATTGGTCACTACTCTCTTAGCCTTCTTCCCATTTTCTAGCATGGGGGACCTCCTCCTTTATCCGCCCCTCATATTATAACATCCAATCAGAGTTCTCTTTGGTCAACAATTTTTTCACTGTGAAAAGTCTCTTAGGCTGATCTTATATACCTATATGTTCATCAACTCCAGTCTCTCCCCTTGATTTCATATTCAATCATGTATTGGCTTGCTTTAGGTGAATGCCTCAGAAGTACCTCAAGCATGTCCAAAATTAATCCTGTTCCCTTAACCCACTCTTCTTCCTATTTATTCAGTTTAAAATAGATACTAGGGTTATCCTATACTCCTCTCTCCTTCACCTATAACGAACATTAAATCCTATTTATTCATTTTTATTTTACTGATTGTGCATATTCATTGCATACAAAGCTGACCTTCACCACCTGTGTCCAGGATGTGATGGTCCCTATTTATTCTTATATCTCTTTTGTATTTGTCTCCTCCTTTCTCTTCTTACTATCATCACTGATCTAATCCTGGTTCAAGTTGTAATCTCTCACTTCCGGACAACTAAAATATCTTTGGTGCCTGCAGTTGAGTCACCAAGGCTGGGGTACACCAACAGGCAGATTAACTTTTAAGGCACCAGCAATGTTGCATGAATAAGCACATATGCAGACAGACACACACTCATGTTGAAGGTTGGAGAAATCTAGAAATGTTATTTTAATAGGTTTTTATGTCATTTCCAAAATGTTTATTTTATTTCATTATTTTACTTATATTTTTAATTACTTAGGGGAGGGCACCATATTGGTTTTGTGCTCTAAATATCTTTCTGTTTTTTTTTCCTCATATATTCTAGCTTTATTTTCTTTATCAACTTGAATGTTTTTTGTTGAGTTAGGCCCCAGAGTGAATTTATTTTTTTAATTAAACCATAATTGATTATACATATTTTTAGGATTCAACACTGAAGTATGTTGATCAAATATTAGCATATATATTATTACAAATCATACTTATTCTTTATGCCCCTTATCCAATCTCTCCCCATACCCTTCTGATAACCCTAGATTTCTTTTCTCTTTCTGAAAGACTTAACAGTTACTCTGTTGATTTGTTGCCTAGAAGATCTGTCCAGTGCTTGGAGAGGTGTGTTCAGGTCCCCCAATATTACTGTAGAGTACATGTTTCTTCTGTCACAATGGATTAGGCTTTGTGGAGAGAGACATCCTCTTCTTTGGTCTCCACTGGTGACTTTCCTTGTGTCAATGGACTTGAGTGGTTGGCGGACCACCTGCATGGTGGTGGGGCATCTAAGCTGCTTTTGGGGCAGCTGTGGCTATTGTGGTGGCTGTGGTGGGCCACCCACGTGGAAGTTGTTTTTTTGGCATGCTCCTTGCCTGGTTGTGGGAGGAGGGGTTGGTCCCCAGCTCCATCTGTTTTTACATTCTAAGATGTTCTTGTGGAGCAGTTGGGTGGAAGGGGGAGAAGGAAAGGAAATAGGATAGGAGAAGGAGGGGTGTGGTTGAGGCCCGTGGCACCCCCCTCATTCCTGCAGGGGAGACCAGGGGGCTTCCAGTGGTGGCTTAGTCATTGCTGGGCTGAATGCACATGTCAGGGGAATGTGGCTGAAGCCCTCGACTCCCCCACTGTCCCCAGCCCTACCCTCTCCCAGGCTTGTGGGCCCAGGGGGCATCTGGTCCTTCTAGGTTTTATAGGTGTTCTTCGGTGAAGTGACTTTACTAGTTAATATCAAACTTTGTCTCTGCTCTGTGGGTATTTTGTTTTTTCTTTCAGATCTGTGTTGGATTATACTCTGTTCCCACTACTTAAACTCTGCACTGGAACTAATTTGTTGTCCTTTGCTTACTTCTAAAATGGAGGAAGTTTCTGTGGGGACCAGCACTTGAGCCTTGTGGTTGACCTAATTGCTGCTGATTCCCTGGGGAAGTCTTTTTGTGCAGGTCAGGTTTTAATGTTTGACTTTGTAGGTATATCTGGGTCTCGCGAGATCTGGTACACCTGGGTTGTGTACAAACTCTAGTCTGGACCTGAGTCTTTTCAGCAAACTGCTCCCCCTGCAGTTCTATACTCCTGACTTGCCTCCACTGAGTGGTCCTGTGCTGATTGGGGGGAAGATCAGCTGTCCTTGTAGTACCCCAGTGTTCCCCCGTGGGCCCATCTCCCTGACCACCCGTACTCCAAACACTTCCCATGGGACAGGGTGTGTGCCAGTCCCTTGCGATGACTTACTGGCCTCTGAGTGGCTCCTTTTTTCAGTTGTTCCGGCTCCTCACTCCTATGTGGGTCCATGGGAAGCCTGTTAGTGGTCCTGCTGGCCTGAGGTCACCAAGGCCCTCTTCGACCCTTGCCGCCTCCAAGCAACTTCATAGGAAGGGCAGAGCAGTGGCTTTTGCCAGCTCTTGCTCCCTGTGCTCACAAGGGTCAGCCTTGAAGTGACTGGGATTAAAAATGGCAGGAGCAGTCCTTTCTTTCTCTCATCATGGTTTCTCCTGCCTTCATGTACTCCTTAGGTCTCTCCTCCTCTTCCCCTGAACTCTAGTGGCCCCAGCTTGGCAGTTCATTGCTTTTTAATAGTTGTAAATTGGTTGATTTGTGGGAGAGAGTGATGCTGGGACCACCATCTTGACCGGAAGCTCTCTTTCTGTTTATTGGCTCTTGTTCAGCCTGCCAATGTGATCTTTCTAAAATGTACAATGAATCCTGCTATATCCAACAGTTCTCCTCTACTGCTTACATAGAATACATTCTGTACAGTATAAAATCACTGAGGTAGAGTGGGCAGTGCACTAGCACAGCGAAAAGAAGTAACCTCCTCCTCCTTGCCCATTATTTGAGCTTCAGTTTTTGTCATTCCCCTTCCTTGTTTATACTCTGATAATACTGGACTAACATGGAGATCCCTGAACATGACCTGCTCTCTCATTTTTCTGTATGCTACCAAATAACTGTCTTCTCTGTTTAGAGTGCTCTCCAGCTGACCTTTTCAAGTGCCCAACTCCTGGTCATGTTGTAATTCTCATCTCAAATACTAACTTTTCTGTGGAGCCTTCTGTCTCTTCCTGGCCTGACTCTGCACTTCATTCTATATTTACTATAGAAATCATCCTGTTGTATTATATTTATTCATTTGCATTTCACCTTTCCACTACATTAAAATTTTCTTAAAGACATGAAATTTCTGTCTTTTCATCTTTGTTGGCCCAGTACCAAGCATAATGCTTTTCACTTGGTGCTTAGGATTTGTTGAATGAATGACCTTTTTCATGCTTAGTAATCTTCTGCTATACTCAAGACATAGTTGCATTACAAAGTTTATAACCAAGCTAAGTTTTCAATAATGAGGAATGAAGGAATAAAATATTTTGTTAGATTATTGGAGAAATTATTGGAGAAAAAGAAAGCATAAGAAGAAGATTAAAGTAGAAAGAATGAATAACCTCTTATTTGAAGGACCAGTCAATAAATAAAATAATCTTTTATAGTTTATAGGAGCTTTGAAATCCCTCTAAGAAATTCTCATGGCTTGCTTGGGATGCTAAGCTTTTATTTTAGACAGGTGGGACTGGTTTTGACTTTCTCATTCTAACTAATGTTTTGTACTGCCAATGGCAAGAGATCCTTGAATTATGTAGGTGAGGAAACTACTAATCTAGATTAGGTCATTAACAGGACTGTTATGACAAAAAGAAACATCAAAAACTCAGACTGCACTGAGTGTATGTATTCAGTTTGATTTTATAAGCATTTACTAAGTTAGGCAGTAGGAATACAAATACAGATAAAACATGGACCTGGCTCTCAAGAAGCTCATAGTCTTATGGAAGAGACAGCTGTGTAAATAATTAACATGCATTGTTTAAGTACACTGATGGAGTATAAGATATCAAGATGACATTAACTGAGAAAAGCAGAGAAAGCAGAAGTGCCATCAGAGTTGAGTTTTGTAGCATAAGGAGAACAAAATCCAGACAACCAAAGTAGAGACAGGAGAGCACATACATAAGGATACATGTTCAGAGAACCTGAAATACTTTATGTCTGGAGTGTAAAGGGTGAGGTGGGAGAAAGAAAGAAAGCTCAGATTGGAGACCTGAAGTCAATGGACACATACCAAGAAACTTGGTTAGTAAGCCAGAGAAGGCAATATTTTAGGAAGAGCATCAGGACAGCACTGAAGAAGGTAGACTCGTAGTATGAGACTAGTTAAAAGGCAAATATAATAAATCTAGATGAAGGCTCGGACAAAAAGGCTAGCAATAAAGATGGATAAGAGATGACACAGAACAGATAGGATCTCGTGATTGCCTGGAGGGCAGCAGAGTACTGGCGGTGGGGGAAGGAAGTAGGAGACAAGAGCAAAGAGAGATTTCTGGCTCTTACAACTAGGTAGATGATGATGCTGTCAACCGAGATAGAGATGTCAGCTAAAAGCTTTCATATAGAAAAGAAATTTGCAAAGATTAGTCATAGAAAAAGAATACAGTTGTTTAAATTCAGAGAAAACTTTTTTAAAAAACCCAAGAATTATATTTACAGTGTTTTTATCTAATTATTAAAACATGCATGTGACCACAACTTATTTAAGTAGATAGATAGGACTTACCCTAGCCAAGAGCTCAAATTCCGGAGCAAAATTTTGGCAAGGTCCACACCAAGGAGCATAGAAATCAACCACCCAGTGATTCTTTCCTTGTAAAACTTTTTCATTGAAAGTCTGAGGTGTTAGATCTGTGGACACTTGAGGTAAAAACCTGTGGCAAAGGATCAAAATCATTTTTCATTATACAAAACCAAAGTAAACATCTAAAAATGTAATAATGTTGCAAGACTTTCTAAAAGCAATTTAAAAATTGCTTCAAAGAATGAGTGTAATAAAACACCCCATCCTGGTACATATCATTTAGTAAGTAGTTTAAAATGCTGGAACCTTAAACAATCCCCAGTAAACTTAACTAATGACATAAGAAGAAGGTAAACAGCTTTGAATCTTTTTTATACAATGATATGTATTTTAATTACTTACCCTAGACCCCAAATTCTTAGGGAATAAGCATCCCTATTCCAACCATTGTAACTACTGAAAAAAGAAAAAACACGAGTTGTAAATAGTATTTTCTATTATTAGATATATTCAGAAAACAAATGTATTGAAGTAATTAAAAAATGTTTAGTTGATTGACTTCATCTAGCATTTCTCTTCTCAATATACCTAGCTACAAATACTGGTTATATAGCTTCCCAAATAATTTTTCTCTAGTCTTGGTATTGTTTTGGGCTCCAGGCAGACTAGAATGTCTAACTATATCTGCTGGACGTTTCCTGCAGACCTATGGGAACTGCAAAGCTCAAAATGTCTGAGGCTTTAGTTTCTGAACCTTCATTCAAGTTATTACTGTCAATCAAATTCCCATCTAATTTTAAAGCTACCTCAAAAATGCAGCCTTTCATGATTTTCTCACAGTTGTAACCCTCTCTTCCTTTGAAATCCATGGCTCAATTTTACTACTTTAATAATATTCATCATATTCTACCTTACATCTGAGTTTTCTACCTGAAATACCACGTGCTGGTGTGGAAACAATATAGGCACTGAGACAGACCTACATTCAAACCCCAGCAACTGTGTGACTTGGGAATGTTATCTAAGGTCTGAGAATCATAGTTTATTTCTAGTTTTCTACCTGAAATACCACGTGCTGGTGTGGAAACAATATAGGCACTGAGACAGACCTACGTTCAAACCCCAGCAACTGTGTGACTTGGGAATGTTATCTAAGGTCTGAGAATCATAGTTTATTTCTGTTATAGTAGGAACGATAATGATTCCTACCTCACAGAGTACATATGAGGACTAGTAGAAATAATGTGAGTAAAGCATATATAGTAGAATACCTGAAACCAACTAACTTAATAAATGTTAGCTCTTCCTCTTCTTATCTTCTTGGCTAGACTGTAAGCTTCATAAACAGAGGGATTATTCAATTCTCTTTTTTCATCTTCACATCTAATTTTAAAGCTACCTCAAAAATGCAGCCTTTCATGATTTTCTCACAGTTGTAACCCTCTCTTCCTTTGAAATCCATGGCTCAATTTTACTACTTTAATAATATTCATCATATTCTACCTTACATCTGAGTTTTCTACCTGAAATACCACGTGCTGGTGTGGAAACAATATAGGCACTGAGACAGACCTACATTCAAACCCCAGCAACTGTGTGACTTGGGAATGTTATCTAAGGTCTGAGAATCATAGTTTATTTCTATTATAGTAGGAACGATAATGATTCCTACCTCACAGAGTACATATGAGGACTAGTAGAAATAATGTGAGTAAAGCATATATAGTAGAATACCTGAAACCAACTAACTTAATAAATGTTAGCTCTTCCTCTTATCTTCTTGGCTAGACTGTAAGCTTCATAAACAGAGGGATTATTCAATTCTCTTTTTTCATCTTCGGAAGTGCTCACTAACATGCTATCTTAAACATGGTAGTCTCCCAATAAATATTTGTTGGGTTAACTTTTATTTAGTTAGAGTAACTTAAATGTTAACTGTATAATTAAATGATTATAATACATGTCTCCAAATTTTAGAGAATACTTACTGATACTCATAAGCTTTATTTGATTTTTGGGGAAAAAATCTTATCTCAGGGTATCTGTGAACATTTTCTTGGGCACAAAAGGAATGATATTGTTGACAGTCTATACTGCCAACATTGATCAGTCCAGTTAATGTCTATAAAACAAAATAAAAAGATATATCAAACTGATTGGAATCAAATTACCTCTATAATGTTTCACATACGTTTACAATAAAGAAATATGCAGTCACTGTGAAATGATTATATTATTTATCAGTGATTTCCATCAATTAAAAATGAATAAGGGCTATTAATGAATTTGATATCTAATTTTGTAGATAACAGCTTATTATTATTGCAGTTTAAACAAGTGACTTCATTCATTTATCACCTGGGAAAAATTATGTATTTCTAAAACTCTAGAAACCAAGAACTAATGAAGGTCTCTGCAGTGGTATTTCAAGGGATTACTTTTTCCAGTGGAGGCAAGAATTTTAGGTATCCTATTGACTCACATCTGAATTAAAACATTTTATTGAAAAAAGCACAAAAATGTATACTCTTAAATGTTAAGATACTAGAAATCACTACATCTTAAAGGCTTATTTTTTTATCTTAGAAACAAATACAAAATATTAATAGAATTTTCTATTCTGGTATCTAAATAATTTGTTTCCAGTCTTTCATGATTTATAACACTGTGCCTATTTGTAGGAAATTTTCTAAATATAAGGGTACTTCAAAAAGTTCATTAAAAAAGTGGAATTAAAAGATTACATCTTTCCATGAACTTTTTGAAGACTGCTGTATAAATGTTTTACTGCTCAAGGCTATTTTTTTTCTTACTTTTAAGTCCCATAGTATTGTGAAGAACAATATCTTTAGGCTCTAAAAATACAGTATAGAAAAACTTAAATAGAAAATGAAGAGTGTCTTTGGGATGATGCTGGCAGCAGTGTGGTCAAAAGTGTACCAGATACTACATGTAATAGGCAGAATCTAAATGATATGATCAGAACTGTTACTAAGTCATAATCTAGTTGTGGGTTCATTCATCTCAGTTTCAAAATAACTCTGGTAAATAAACATTTCTAGTAAATGTTAAGATTTAAAATAAACTATTTTACCGTACCCGGGCCATTCTTTTCCATTCTGGCATTAAAACTTGACATGGATGACACCACGGAGAATAAAAATCAACCATCCAGACTTCGTCGTATTTTCTTTGTTTAACAAGTTCGTTGAAAGTAGTGGGTGTAAGGGATACCACTGAAGGATTCATAAGATCCTAAAAAGAATATAGCTTCTATTATAATAGACATAAAAAATGAGTTGTTCATATATTCTTGGCAAATTGTTGGTATATGTCATTTAGAAATTTCCTGTTTTTGAGAAACCAAAAGATGCTTAAGGATATTTAAAGGAAATCAATAGTTAATTATTTTAAAATATGAAATTGATTCCTAATTTATTTAAGTTTGGATTTTGCCCATCATTTTTATTAAGTCAACATGTTTTCCCTTTATGTATCACTAAAATCATCGTAGGCAGGGAAAAGAGGCAACTTTAAGGTTATGGGTAGATAATACAAGAGTTCCAAGAGCTGCCCAGATGTCTACATAGGCCATGAGTTCTGTTCTGGAACCAAGAACAAATGGCCCTTTAATTACTAATGGAACGCCTACTATTTTATTTTTCTGACATTCTGACTGGAGATACTGCACAACCTCCCTACAGATCACTTGTTCCAAATGCTTTTTAAACAAAGCTTCACCTCATAACGATCAGGTAATAGTAACAAAGAGGTTAGCTTCACTGGAGAAACAATAAAAAACAAAACATTACTTTGGAGGAGAAGAGCAGATAAGTAGCACAGAATAGGGTGGTCATTAAATGGACAATGATAAGCTAGAATTTTTCATTTCTTTCTTAGGAGGCCCCTGTAACTACTTAAGTCAATCAAGACTATTCGTGAGAAAAAAGGAGATGCTGTTGATGCAGCATACTTCTATTTTTAAAGAAGACAAGGCAAGCGGGTGACAAGGCTTTACGTGAAAGTATAACTGCATATATTCAATAAATAGTTGTGTCCACTATGTACAAGGCACTATACTAGGTAACAAAACAGAGATATTCTCAGAGTTTATATAGTAAAACATCAGAAAAATTTAAAAAAACCGTTTCTTGCCAGAAATGTTTTGGCATGAGAAAAATAAACCCTATTATTAAAAATGATTAAATATTCATATGAAGTGTACATATAGATAGAAGGATCTCTAGCCACAGGC
>NW_007726313.1:24825-30342 GCF_000696425.1 Galeopterus variegatus | reverse complement strand
GCATCTCTCTATATTTTTATTTTTTAAAATATTACAAAGAGATCCCTGTCTGTGGATTTGCTGTAGCTGAACTTTGCATCCTTAAAGTTGACAAGTACTCATTAGCAAATTAGAATCTTTGACTAGGGTTGAGAAATAAATTAAAAAAAAAAAAAAAAAATAGAAACATCCAAGTTTTGAAAAATATCTGCAAATTCAAATAATTCATGAGATTAACAAAATAATTACAGCTAAAATTTAACAAGTGCTTATTATGTGTTGAGCCCTATTTTAGTATTTAACATGTAGTTTCTCATTTATTCCTCAGAACAATTCTACTCAGCAGCTAAAATTAAAAAGCCAGGTTATATAGGAGGGAACTGAGATATTGAGAGGCTAAGTGACTTGGTAAGGTCAACCAATTGGTGAGTAGTGACTAATGAATCCTGTTCTCTATTCCAGGTGAATCTAGGATACCATATTTTTAAACCCTTACACTTTATACTCACATGATATTTAATGAGACAAAAATTAGAAAAACTAAGGGAATTCAAATTACGATTATTATCAAATTAACTTCTTATCTTTGTTGGAGCTTATTTTCAAAGTCACATTCTTACACAAGACATTCAAAACCAAACCTTATTTCCTTTATTTTTTAAAACTTAATGAAACTTCAAACATATTTATAAGAAGAGAGAATAATCTAACAAATACCTGCATATCCCTCCCCTATATTTAACAAAGATTAACTTTGGGCACACTGGCAAATTGCTGACGTACTCTTCCTTGACCCTATTTCTTTCCCTCCCTCACACTAGAGTCAACTAATATTCTGAAATTAGTGCATATCCAATCCATTGATGTTTTTATACTTTTGCTACATGTGTATGTATCCCTGAGCAATATATTGTTTTGAGCATTTAAAACCTTTCCCTAATATTATCACACTGTTTGCTATTTTGCAATCTGCTTTTTTCATTTTACATTGTATATTTTTGAGATGTACCCATGCTGATAAAGGCATATCTACTTTTAAATACTCTATGGTATTCCACTGTGTGAATGAATAACTTATTTATCTATATTCTAATGGTATTCCACTGTGTGAATGAATAACTTATTTGTCTATATTCTAGCTATTTATTGTAAAATCTTTGAAGTTTGATGGGTGGGGAAGGTATCTGACTTTTGCTGTAATTTGCCTTTTCTTGATAACAAGTGAAGTCTAACATTTTTTACACTTACCGGATTTCCTACTGTACAAAACGTCTTTAACCTTTCTCATTTTTTTCAATCAAGTTTGAAAAAGTCTGTTTTAACATTATAGTGCCTCTTTGGCAATAGATTCAAAATTTAATGTAGCAAATTCATTAATTTTTAATCCTTTTGTTATTTTTGTACTTTTGTACAAAGCAAAAAATTATTCCCAACACAGTTGTCATACAGATTTCCCCTTACATTTACTTCTATCATGTTTTAGAAACATATTGCTTTTTTTCATTTCCCTTCCTTTCCCCATTTCTTTTTTCCCTTCCTCTCTTTTCTCTCTATCTTTTTTTTTTTTTCCCTTTTTGTCTTTTTCCGTGACGGTAACGGGATCGCAACCCTCGGTGTCGCGCCCGTACCGCGACCAGCAATGGGATCGCAACCCTCGGTGTCGCGCCCGTACCGCGACCAGCAATGGGATCGCAACCCTCGGTGTTGCGCCCGTACCACAACCGGCAATAGGATCGCAACCCTTGGTGTCGCGCCCGCACTGTGCTCAACCAGTGAGCGGACCAGTCTCTATATGGGATCCGAAACCTCGGCGGGAGCGCCACCGCGCTCCCAAGCGCCACACTCTACCGAGTGCGCCACCGGGTCAGCCCTTCTCTCTATCTTTTAAACATTTTAGTTTTATGAGTTATTGAAAACATCCATATAAGTAGAGAGCAATAAACTAACATACACTCATGTAGCTATAATAGTCACCCCCTCATGGATACTCTTACTTCATTCATCTACACCCCGCTTCTATTCTACTCCTACTCCAAGATTATTTTAAAGCAAATTCCAGATGATCTGTCATTTCATCCATAAATATTGCAGTATATTTAAAATGTAAGGACTTTCTCTCCAAAATAACCACAATATCCTGTCAGTGTTCAAATCTCCCTAATTACATCTCCTTTTTTGCAGTTGGTATGTTTTCATTGCATCCAAGCAAGGCCTAAACACTGTATTTGACTGAAAGGATCTTTAAGTCTCTTCAGTATCTCCTCCCCATCCCCTTCAATGTATTTGTCGAATAAACTGGGTGTTTGTCCTGTAAAGCTCTCCACGTACTGGGATCTGCAGATTGCAAGTCCACTGAATCACTTAATATGTTCCTTGGTCATTGGATTTCCTACACAATAACAGATCTGGAGGCTTGATCTACTTTAGAATTGATTTTTGTGGCCAAGAATATTTTATAGGTGGTATTATATATGAGGGTACTTCAAAAAGTTTATGGAAAGATTTGTATTTCTTTTAATTCTGTTTTCCATGAACTTTTTGAAGTATCCTCATATTTTTACTATGAGGTATATAATTTCTAGTTCTTCCTGGAACTGAGGAATGAATACTTATTTACCTAAGAAAATATTTTCATGTAAAGAAAGATTTCAAAAAGCTCATTCATTGTCTTAATATCCTTCTATTAAATATACTTAGAAGACAAGTATGATAAGAGCCACAAAATAAAAATTATAGATTGTTGAAAGATAATATTAAGTTAAAGAAATAAAGATTTTAAGTAATTGGAAAACCATGTAAGCATTTTATCAGGTCAACTAAATACCTGCCTGAGTTTGATAAATAAGACCTTATTCTACATTCAACCACATATATTATCCACTCATGATTTAATTCAATCATAATTTGATGTCATTTTGATAAAATTACTTGTTTAAATAACTTCTTACTAATGGCCAACAGATAACATGAAAAAATGCTCAACGTCACTAGTCATCAGGGAAATGCAAATTAAAACTACACTGAGATACCAGCTCACCCCAGTTAGACTGGCTTTAATAAAAAAGATGGTGAATAAAAAATGCTGGCGAGGGTACAGAGAAGGGAATGCTCTTACACTGTTGGTGGGACTGTAAATTAGTACAACCACTATGGAAAACAGTATGGAGGTTTCTCAAACAACTATAGATAGATCTTCCATACGATCCTGCAATCCCACTTCTGGGTATATACCCGGAAGAATGGAAATCATCATGTCGAAAGGATACCTGCACTCCGATGTTCACTGCAGCTCTGTTTACAATAGCCAAGACATGGAACCAACCTAAATGTCCATGACTGGATGAGGAAAATGTGGTAAATATACACGATGGAATACTACTCTGCCATAAGAAAGAATGAAATACTCCCACTTGCAACAATATGGATGAGCTTGGAGAAACTTATGTTGAGTGAAATAAGCAAAGCACAGAAGGATAAATACTGCATGTGCTAAATCATACGTGGGAGCTAAGAGAAAAAGAAGGAAGGAAAGTCCACAGTGGTGTGCTGGACGTGCAGAGGGAGGGAACATTTTTTGGGCTATGAAGTGGAATGGGTGGGAGAGGGGGAGGGAATCTGGGGCTAATTGGGTGGGGGACATGGGGTATAAATGCTATTTGTGGTAATGGGCATGCTGCCAGTATGAATCTGGCCCTCACATCTTGAGCCTGAGGGGTAACGATCAGCTCTGTACCTCATGAATATTCATAACCAATAAAATAAACAACTTGTTACTACTCTAAATGGAAGATATACATTTGAAAAGTTATTTTATTATTTTAATATCAAATTTGACTGTCAAAAGGTCTCTATTTACAAAAACATTGATTAGAATATATTTTTTAAACTTTGCCTTACCATGTTACAGAGTCCTTCATGAACTGTACAATCTAGAGTACCAAATTTAAGCTGGCCATAAAGAAGATTTGAGGCTCTTCGTAACTCTGGCAGTAAAGCTCGACATGGTGGACACCACTAAGAAAAAAAAAAATCATAAGCACTGAGACAAATGAAATCATGAGACAAAAGAAATAAAAAAACCTGTCATTTTTGCAACCAGCAATATGCTAAGTAAGACAAACTACACTTAGTGTCATGTCTTCTGGGTACGTACTTAATCCTTAGAGGGGTTAACATTAATGTTCACTTAGAAATGATATGTGATAGTGGACAGAACTGAGTGACACATTTCTACTACAACGGTTTGAGGTTATCTAGAAAACGTCTTTTTGCCATGTCAAGATAAGAATATGACTATATTGAAATTTGACAGATAAAAATAACTTACAGGGGCAAAGAAATCAACAAGCCATGGTTCTTTGTCACTGGCAGGAAAATTTTGAGGTCCAAGTGTGGTGACATGAGAATTAACACTTTCTTTGGCAAAGGCAAGTATATCATATAGAATCTTCTTTCCTTTGAAATTGAATAAGAGAAAAATTAAAATCCACATTCTACCTTTTATATCCATATAAACATTTCAAAGTTTTTATACTCAAAATATTAAAGAAATGAAGATGAACTTATGAACAAACTGATTTTTGTGAGGTTTTGGGGTTCTGAATCACTATACTTGGGTTTGCTCTTCCAGGAATGCTTCTTCCTTGCACACACTCCTGTGTCTTGGACTAGTTAAACTCAAAACCTCTTTCAAATGTTCTTTTGTCCTCACAGGTAGGATAGTAAGTTCTTTTTAGTGTTCTTTAAATTCTTTAGGCTTATTTCAGCTATCACTATGGCCCATATTTGTTTCTTTAACCTAGACCTCTCTTATGAATTCAACTCTCCGGTGGAAAAAGGTATTTGGACATCACATAAACATTTCAAACACAATATATCCAAATTGAAGCTGAGTTATTTTCCCCCAAATTTGCTCCTTTTCTCAACTTCTATATCTTGGCAATGGCAAAATCATCCACTAGGTGCTTGAATAAAATTGCCCAGAGTTATCTTTGCCTTCTTTCTCTGCCCTCCTATCATAACTCTATCCATTCTCTCTTACCGTCTCCAGACCCTCTGCTACTGCCTGAATTCAATGCGGCTTATTGTGATAACCTAGCTGGTATTTCTGTCCCCAGCCTTCCTTAACTAATCTAATTTCTACATTGCTACCACAGTCAAATTACAAAAACATTAATCTGGTCATTTTGTCCATTTGCTAAATGCCATTCACAATTTGCCACTGCTGAAATAATATACTTCTTGGCTTGGCAAATACCATCTTTCTCAACCACAGCCTAGTTCATTTTCCCAAGTGCCCTCTGACTTATTCACTCAATAGTTAAAATTAAGTGCCTATTATGTGTCAGACCCTGTAGGACATGCAAACATAAAAAAAGATATAGTTCCTCTCCTCAAGAAGCTCATAGCCCAGTTGAAGAGAGGGAGATTTTGTCACAAATATTTAATTATAAGAGGGATAAATGACACCACATTCTCTTTTTTCTTACTCTTTAGCTGCTATTTCTTTTTTTTTCCTTTTTTTTTTGTCTTTTTTCG
>NW_007726313.1:22594-23909 GCF_000696425.1 Galeopterus variegatus | reverse complement strand
CACTATATGTGGAATCTTAAAAAAAAAAAAAAAAAAAGGCTTTCATAGAAGTAGAGAGTATCAAAGCCTGGGGAAGGAGTGGGGGGAGGGGGGGAAGAGTTTGGTTAAAGGGTATAAAATTATAGGTAAATAGGAAAATAAGGTCTGGTGATCTAAGGTAACTACAGCTAATAATATTGTACTGTATACTTCTGAATAGCTAGAAAAGATCTTGAACATAATCACTGCAAAGAAATGAAAAATGTTTAGGTGATGGATATGCTATCTACCCTGAGTGGATCACTGTGAAATACATACATGTATTGAAACAACACACTGTACCCCATAAATATGTACAACTAAAAATAAATCTACGTTTTCAGCCTAATTCCTCTCCTGAAGCCTAGGCATATACGCAGCTGTGAACTGGGTGTGTTTACTCCACATCAATTCCTCGCCCAGTGTCCTCTTCCTCATTAAATGGTATAATAACTCAATTGCCAGTTCACCAAGTCAGAAACATGGGTCTTACCCTTGACTTTTCCCTTTCTTATCCCCACCTCCCCAATCTCCACAATCACCAAGTTATACTAATTTTGTATTCTTGGTATTTAAAAAATCTGTCTACTTCTCTTCATCCATTTTACCATGATTTCGTGAAGGCAGCCTTCTTCTCTCATATAAATGACTGCATCGGGCTTCTGCCTGTTCTCCCTTCCTCCAATCTTGCTTCCATCCATTCTAGGCAGCCAGTCACCTTTCTAAAATGTAAAACTAGTTAAATCATATCTCTGCTTAAATCCATGAATGTCTGCTCTGCCCTCGGGATAAAGTCCAAGTTCCTTTACCCGACAGATTAGACACATAATTCGGACCCCTGTTGTCCTCTCCAGCCTCAAGTCTCACTCCTTTCCCAACATTCAGCATCCCAGCTATCCTGCAGTCTTGCTTGTCTAAGATCAAGGAGGCTCTCTCTTACCTCAGAGTCCATGAATCCATGCACTGGTTCTTGTGCTTGGAATCTATTTACCCCCTCTTCATTTAGGTAGCCATCATTTATACTTCAGATCTCAACACAGACTGCTTTCTCCTGCGCTTTCTCTAACCCGGGAAAATTGTTCCTACTAAATTTCTTCCTAACTGCAACCCATGCTCATCCCCTGTGGTAGCCAGTTTCCAAGATAGCCTCCAATTACCCCTCCTCATGTACTTATGCCATTGAGATGTTCCATGGTTGGTGTATGCGACCAACAGAATATGGGGATATGATGATTTGTCTTGTTTGAGATCAGGTTATAAAAGACATTGTTGCTTCTGTCTTGGTCTTTCTCTCTCT
>NW_007726313.1:20348-22224 GCF_000696425.1 Galeopterus variegatus | reverse complement strand
TCATGTACTTATGCCATTGAGATGTTCCATGGTTGGTGTATGCGACCAACAGAATATGGGGATATGATGATTTGTCTTGTTTGAGATCAGGTTATAAAAGACATTGTTGCTTCTGTCTTGGTCTTTCTCTCTCTTCTTCGATTACTCATTCTGGGAGAAGCCAGTTGTCATAAGCTCTACAGAAAGGCCCATGTGATGATATGCCCACGTGATGAGGCCTCTGCCAATATCCAGCGAGGAAGTTAGGCCTCCTGCCATATGCGGTCTCTGACTATCCCATGAGTCAGCTTGGAACCAGATCCTATAGCTGCAGTCCAGCCTTCAGATAACCACAGCCATTGCCTACTTTGACTGCAACCTCATGAGAAAAGCTGGGTCCAGGACCACCAAAAGCTAAGATGTTCTCAGATTCCTGACCACCAAAAACTGTGTGAATTAAGAAATGTTTGTTGTTACAAACTGCTTTTTGGGGTAATTTACTACTCAGCAATAGATATCTAACACTCCCCACTTATGACATTTTAAAAATTTACCCATTTACTTGTCTACTTTCCCTACTAGTCCATAATTTTCTTTCAGGTGGAGATTAAGTATAGCTTACATTTTTTTCTATTCCAAAGTGCTATACCCAGTACATGTATATGCTCAATATCTATTTAAATCCAAAGAAACAATACAGGTTATATTAAAAAGTTTGTAAGAGCACATAAAAGAAAGTGCTCGGAGATTCAGAGTATATTCTCCAGGGGAGAAACTGCTTTAAGTTAAGTTTTGAAGAGTAATTTGAAGTTTGCTAAATATTTTGAGGAGCAGGAAGGAATGATTACAATTAAGAAGGAAAAATCATGTATGAAGGCACAAAACAGTGAAAGAATGTGACATTCTCAAGGATCCAAAAGCAGCTAAGTTTATTTGAAGGTGCAGAGGTGGGAGATGAAGCTGGAAAAACTGGCAAAGGCAGACTATCAATGTATCCCATTAACTTAACAACTATTTAACAATTCCCTACTATGTGCCAGGCACCATTCTAGGTGGAGATAGAGCAGTGAGCAAAACAAAGTCATTGTTCCTATGCTATGAAATATTAAGTTTATTCTAAATGAAATCAGGACAGTCAAGGCAGAAAAGTGCCATGAGAATGAGTAATAATGCTGCAAACAAAACAAGGAATCAAGCGTAAAGAGGAAAGGCTAGGAGATGGGCAATCCCATTGGAGGAGGAGATTTCAATAAATGAGGGAGACGAAGAACTTGAAACAAGGGAGCAAGTATGGAAAAGTGGAGACCTAAGGAATATTTCAGGGGTAAAAAAACCAAAATAACTACATTATTAAAACTCGGTTATTTCTAGTACTTTTAGGGTGTGACATAGTAGCTGCTATAAGCCTAGGTTCTGAAGTCAGACACATTTGGATTCAAAATCTACCTTGACCAGTTTCCAGTTGTATATAATGGGGCAAATTACTTAAATTTTCTGAGTCTTGGTTTTCTTCTTCACTGGGCTATTGTGAAGATAAAAATAAATCATGTATACAAGTCCTTTAGCAAAACATTTGACTACAGAAAGTGCTGAATAAGCAGCAGTTAGTGTTATCTTGCTAAGTCTTTGCTCACGCAGTTCCTTCAGCCTAGAGGACCTCACTTCTTTTTTGCCCTATATGTGCTTTGGGAAATTGAGCATTTTATGTTCAATTCAGATGTCACCTGCTGTAAGTAAGTCTCTTTATTTGATCTTGTTGTAATTCATACATAATGGACATTAAAATATTTTTCACATTTTCTTATATATCTCTCTCCTCCCATACCTACTTGACTACATTTTAAACTTTTTGAGAGAAAGTTCATGTCTTATATCATTTCCACTTACTACTCAACAA
>NW_007726313.1:17685-19193 GCF_000696425.1 Galeopterus variegatus | reverse complement strand
GGCGGGAGCGCCTCCGCGCTTCCCAAGTGGCGCACTAGCACAGTGCGCCACCGGGCCGGCCCGAAAGACATTTATTTTTAAAAGAAGAGTAAAAAGAATAAAATGACTATATGTAATTCAAAATCTTTCCTCATATTTACTAATAAATAAGAGCAAAGCTATTTACAATAAGCATGTTAATATAAACAAGGCAAAAAGTATAATTAGAAAATTTCTATTTGAAAACGAAGATTATTTCCTTTCTTACCATGATGAATTTCATATTCTTTGGTTCCCTGTCCTTTAAATACTGCTAGACATGGCTGGAAAACATAGAGATTACTACAGATGTCTGGTGCAGAGGAACAGTCAAACCTGCCAACCTAAAGTAGAAAGAGAAGCTTGAATTTGATAAAACCATAAGATCTTACCCATTCAATTTTAAAATATTCATAACGATAATCCAAAAACGACATTGCCCTAATGACAGTTTCTAAACAGAAGTTATTGGGCTCTGAAAATAAGAGATAGAAATAATTCATTTACATTTAATACTAAAACTCAATTTAGCTAATAAATGCTTCCTAGAGAATTTAAATACCTGAGAGAAAATTTCCAAGAAAATATGAAGTTATTTAAGAAACCTACTCTTCTAAAAATGTAGGGGATATTTATATAATCTAGGGGTACAGGAGAGATAACTTTCAAAGGCATCATAAGCAGAAATAATGAAGAAAAAGGTTGATTTTTTTAATAGAGAGCAAAAGAAAACAGCAGAAATGAATCAGGCAAATGATAAATCAAGAAAAAAATTTTGCAGCATTTAAGATAGAGGATCCATTAAGAAATTATCAAGATAGACAAACTTCCCATTAGGAAAAAAGAAAATGGGCCAGGGATATAAAGAGGAAATAAACTAGAGGAGAATTATGATTTATTAATATTCATAAAAAAATCTTTTTTCCCCAACCACTAGAAAGCAAACAAATGAAAGCACATATTGTTAACATTTTACTTTTGGCCTATGGGAATAGCGGAGATTATAAAGAACGATAATACCAATATTGGCATAAGTAGGAAGAGACAGCCACTCACATGCTGACATAAACTTTCTGGAGGACTCTAGTAAAAATGACAAAATCATTTAAGAAAATATTCTCGTATAATCTTGAGTCAAAAATTCCTCATACTAAGGAAATGACAGGTCCTGCATTGTTTGATATAAAAAATAATGGAAATGACTTAGAAGTCAGTAAGCGAGGATTTGTTAAATAGGTGTAACCATATAGTAAGATGCTATTTAGGCTTTAGGGAATGATGAGTATATATATGTATAGATATGTAGATTTTCTCTCTCTTGCTATATATATATTTTTTACCAGGCCTATGAAAAAGTTTGTGATATTACTGAATGGAAAAGCTTACAAAACAGTATATAGTGAATCTATTTTGATTAAAAAGTATACACACAAATTTTCATGTGTATGTCTACTACAATGGCCATTATAATATGTACACATGTGCACACA
>NW_007726313.1:11477-16093 GCF_000696425.1 Galeopterus variegatus | reverse complement strand
GTTACAAGGCTGAGCTCTAACTGAACTGACTGGTCAGCCCCAGCTTTTTCAGATTTAACAAAAGATTTAGTAGAAATATGGATAAAGCTCTGTGATTTATATACAGAAAAAATACTTGATTCTACCACAAACTGAATATTTCTAAGCACTCTATTCACAAACTGAATGCTTTTTAATTCTCAGTGTTCCAAATCAGATACAAAGTTGCTTTATGATCAAAATCTTGCCTTTTCTGACACTGCTTTTGAAGCCCATCTTCAAGGAGGTCTCCTAGAACTACAGATCCACCCTGAATTAGCAACACCAGAACTCCAACAATTAGAATTTAACCTAGAATTGACGAATATATAATCCTTTGAAATTGCTACTTTCAATTCTCTCTAGTAATACATAAAATGAATCCTGATTTTAAAATGTTAATACGTGAAATGTTACCAACATTTATTGCCATTTATTATTATTAATAAAAACATTACCTCTAGTGTGTTTGCCGAAAGTAGTTCAAAATCTGGAAGATAACGTATTATTTCCAAATATATTTCTTTAGCATCCAATGAATTAAGAAACTAGAATAAGAAAATATTGTAATCTTTTTGAATAAACATTCATTTATTATATTTACTGTCTAAATGATAATGTCTAAAAACCAAACCACATAGGAGTTTTTGGAGTAAAATATACTGACAGAGATCTAATCTTACACATTTTAAATTCAGGCCTCTTATTTAGAACACAAACAAAAAAACTAAAAAAGCCACACTTCCCTTCTAACAAATCTCCTTTATTTCTGTCCATATTTTACCTTCAGCATATTTTTTTTTCATAGAACTCTCCCTGCTGGTCTAATTCTCAATGAAACAGCAATTACTGTACAGAATGTAACAATGGTTACATCAACAAAATGCATGTGAGGGCTGACAAAACAGAGTTTAATACATATGAGGAGTCTTCAAAAAGTTCACAGAAAGATTCATATTATCTTTTATTTCTATTTTTCCACAAACTTTTCGAAGTATCCTCGTATCTTTAATTATGAACTATCTATGTTCAACAATTCAAATATTATTTGAAAGATCTGAAACTCCATTAAAAACCTGTAGGAACTATCACAGAATCCACAGCTTAACAGTGATAGATATGAGAATGAATATATGAACAGAAATAGCAGGTATAACAGAAGAATAGAAAATTCAAGTTTGTTTTTTTTTTCCTAAGTTTCTTAAGACTTGTTTTTATTTATTTTTAAAAATCTATAGCATAAACATTCTTAAAGATTTACATGAAATATTTTCTGCTACCAAAGGGCTTAAAATGCCAAAACAGAAATCTTTCATGCCTCAGTTCTATAGCTTAGTCACTTTAGTCACATTCATTATGAAGAGTTCACTAAAAGTACTCCTCTAACAGCATATATGAGTGTGTGAGTGATTAAGAAACTCATTACAAACCTGATAGAGTAGAATTTGCTAGTTACACCTATAGATGATACTGGCTTGTCTAGCCTCTGAATTTCACCTTCCAGACACATTTAGCTGGCATAGTGATTGACATTTTTTAATCTTGAATGCTTTTAGGAAGGACAAGGAGTGTTTAATTCACCACTACTCCCTGTTATTAAATTTCTAGTGTTACTCACTTCTGTTTCCTCTTTAAGACAGCATATGAGCCTGCAAATTTGTGTCAAAAGCCCAAAGATCTCAACTAAAATGAGATTGTAGACCTGAGGGAAAGAGGCTATAATAAGTGTTGCCCAGGGTGTAGGCAATCCTCGTGAACTGAAGGCACAGTGTAAACTAGCACAATTTTTCTGGAGGGTAATCTGGCAATATGGTTTCAATTTAAAATTTCTACACCCATGCCACCTTAAACAGATAACTGAAGTACGCAAAGATGAACATACAAAACTGTTTATTACGACACTGCTTATAATCATGAAAAAGTAGAAATAAATATCTATTGAGAGAGAGGATTAAGTACGTCACATTCATCAGTAGATTTCTACTCAGGGATTATTTACTAAAAAGGTAACACTCATTCATAAAATACATAATCAAAATGTATAATTGTGTGTGTGTGTGTGTGTGTGTATAGTAATTGACAAGAAAAAAATTTTCCTGATACACTGAGTAAAAAAACTAGATTACAAAGTAGAATCTACTATATGATCCCATTTACGAAAAATTACATATCCACATCCATCCATCCATTTTATGTGTATGAAAACATTTTAAAGTTAGAGCTATAGATTTTCCTGATGAATTGGTTACAGGGTATGAGAAAAAGAAGAATTAAGAATGAAAATAGGGCATTTGGCCTGAATAATAAAGGATGGAGTTTTCACCAAGTAAGATGGGGAAAACTGTAGGTGAATTTATGGGTACATTTATTTATGGGGAAATATCAGGCATTTAAATTTAAGACAGTGACTAATATCCCAGGGGAGATGTTGAACAGGCAGTAGTACATATATAAGTGTGTGTGTGTGTAGCATATTTGGAATGGAGGGCACAGGTCTGAGCCACAGATACAGACTGAAGAGTTACTGCACAAAGTCATAATCGCACGTATATGTAAGTAGAGATTTGAAAGAATATTTACCAAAATTTGATGGTGATTGTCTGAGTGATTTGTTTTTAGAGAATTTTACATCTTTCTTTACACAATTCTGTACCATATATGAATTTGTGAAATGAGTGTTATCTTTATCAACATCTAAAAAAGCAGAATTAAAATACAGAGAAGAAAACTAAAGGAAGTTTGTCTATATCACAGTCCTTTATTTTCTTTTGGGAATTTCTAGGAACCTACCCAATATTCCATTATTTACCTTAGCTCCTTGACAACTAGCTTGAGCCTCAGTTTCCTCATGCATAATCACAGGGGGGTGAACGACATCAGTAAATCTCTAAGCTGAGTTTACATCAGAATCCCACAGGGTGCTTTAATAAAATGAATACATGGGCCCCAGCCTGAACTGTCACTGATCTATATTCTTAACATTAGAAAATATACAATTAAATGGAAAGCAATGAAAACTGATGATATAAGTGTTCTTTCATGTAATTTAAGAATGTATTCCATACCTTTGGGGTTTAAAAGTGTAATGGTTTTAAACGTAATGTACACGTAAGTTTAAAAATAATCCTTGTAACAGACCATACAAACTAAAGGATGTATTAAACCAAATCCCAGAAATTAAATATTTTCTCTAAATAATGAAATATTTCACAATCAGACAATATAAACTGATTCAATTCCTGCTCACTGCTTAATAACTGATGTATACTTTTGAATTCATGTGTGTATACATTTATATGTAAAGAGTTACTTTAAAGCAATTCATACCAAAACACTGCTTTTCTCTTTATTATTTAAACTGGCTCCAGGAGGAAAATAAGCAGTAGTACTCGTTGTAATATCCAAACTTTTACAAAGGTTGTCCTGGGTGGCACAGTCCATCCATCCTACATTAACAAGACCATCCTAAAATGGAGAAACAAAAAATAGGCCACATTGTAAATAGAAGAAAAAGTAGAAAGTACTTAGCTAAAAATACAACTATTCTATTGTAAAATTAAAAAAAAATTTTTTTAATGGGACTCAGTAACTTGAGATAATGAATTGTAATTCTCTCCTGATATTAAAAATCTACTTTTTACAATTCTTTTTACCAATCTGCAATTTTTTATAGAAAGCTGCTGTTCCATAATCTCTTTCAGGTTAAAAAAACCAAACTATTGTATAAGACTTTTCATATGACTGCCCTTTCAAAAATTATCATATAGTTTATCAGATATTTTCTCTGATAACCATTTAAAAGTTAGTACCTTCCCACTATCCACCTATTATGGCCAAGCCTGTTAATGAGCTTCAAAATCCTATTTGAAAAGAACATGTCTCAGAATCTCAAGTTACTGAAAAAGTTTTTTGGACCGGACAAGTTGGTAAAAAAATAGAGGGCTAACATACATTCAATTGGGATCCCAGAAAAAGAAGAGAAAGAGAATGGGAGAGAAACAATAATTGAAATAATAGCTGAGTAGTTTCCACGACTGATGAAAGATGTTAACTTATAGATTAAGAAGTCTAATAAATTGCAAGCAGAATAAATAAGAAATTCACACCTACACGTATCATAATGAAACTTTAGAAAATTAAAGACAAATATCAAAAGGCACAAACGATTTTTTTTTTTTTTTGGCAGCTGGCTAGTAGTAGAAAGGATAGATCTTGATCTAGGTGGTGTTACTTGGGATTATACATATGTAAAAATTAGTTAAAGACTGCAAACTTAAGATGTATTCACTTTATGCATGTCAGATATAACTAAAAACAGAAAACAAAAAGGAGAAAAAACATACAGGATTAAAATATATGACAGCAAAGTTGCAGAGGTAGTAAAAAAACTTTGTGTTCTAGGGCTCTTGCACTGTTTAGGAAATGGGTAACTCAGGGATGCATGTTGTAACCTCTAGGGTATCCACTAAAAGAAGAATAAAACAGTAACTAAAGACCTAGTACAGAGGGGAGATGAAATTACGAAAACACTCGATTAATCCAAAAGAAGGCAAAAATGAAAAAAATTTAAAACGATCATAAAATAGGTGGGCCAAATA
>NW_007726313.1:8649-10814 GCF_000696425.1 Galeopterus variegatus | reverse complement strand
CCAAAAAAAAAAAAAAAAAAAAAAAAAAAAGGCATTTGAGGAAGAAACACCAATTGTACAGAAACTGTTTCCAAAGAAAAAAGAAAAGAGAGATTTTCCAGTACATTTACAAAGCCAGTATATCCTTGATGCTAAAAGCACACAAGAATTTTACTGAAAAGGAAAAATACAAGCTAATTGCTCTGATTGCCAAAGATCAAAAAAAAAAAAAAAAAATTAAAAAGATACTGATGCTCAGACCTTTCCCTCAAATATTCTAATTTTAACTGATGGTGGGGAGACCTGGTTTTCGTTTTATATCATTTTAAAGTTCTTCAGATGATTCTAATGTATATTGTTGAAAAACCACCATCCTAAGCTTTAGGGTAAAATCAGGGAAGGAAATGAAAAAAAGCAAACTAAGTCAGTGATATTACTATCACATAAAATAGAATTAAAAAAAAATCCATAATGCACAGAGAGTGATAAATAATAGTCCCTAAAAGTTATAGTGATTGTGAACATGTTGCTGCCAACAATGTCAAAATATACAGATAAATAACCGACAAATAAATACAGGGAGAAACAGAAAAATCAACAATTATAGTTTGACATTTTCCTAGAAATTGTAGATCAAGTAGTCCAAAAATAGATGCAGATTTGAATAACATGATTAATAAATTCGATCTAACCGATGTAAAAATTATAGCCTAACATATATACAGGATGCTGTGGATTGACTGAACTGTGTCCCNAGGGCTGCGATCCCGTTGCCGGTCCCTGGTCCGGTACGGGGGCAACACTGAGGGTTGCGATCCGTTGCCGGACACGGAAAAAGACAAAAAAAAGACAAAAAAAAGACAAAAAAAAAGAGAGACTTTCCAGTACATTTACAAAGCCAGTATATCCTTGATGCTAAAAGCACACAAGAATTTTACTGAAAAGGAAAAATACAATCTAATTGCTCTGATTGCCAAAGATAAAAAAAAAAAAAAATTAAAAAGATACTGATGCTCAGACCTTTCCCTCAAATATTCTAATTTTAACTGATGGTGGGGAGACCTGGTTTTCGTTTTATATCATTTTAAAGTTCTTCAGATGATTCTAATGTATATTGTTGAAAAACTACCAGCCTAAGCTTTAGGGTAAAATCAGGGAAGGAAATGAAAAAAAGCAAACTAAGTCAGTGATATTACTATCACATAAAATAGAATTAAAAAAAAAAATCCCTAATGCACAGAGAGTGATAAATAATAGCCCCTAAAAGTTATAGTGATTGTGAACATGTTGCTGCCAACAATGTCAAAATATATAGATAAATAACCGACAAATAAATACAGGGAGAAACAGAAAAATCAACAATTATAGTTCGACATTTTCCTAAAAATTGTAGATCAAGTAGTCCAAAAATAGATGTAGATTTGAATAACATGATTAATAAATTCGATCTAACAGATGTAAAAATTATAGCCTAACATATATACAGGATGCTGTGGATTGACTGAACTGTGTCCCCCAAAGTTCATATATTAGAAGCTTAAGGGCCGGCCCGGTGGCGCACTGGAGAGTGCGCCGCTTGGGAGCGCAGTGGCACTCCGCCGAGGGTTTGGATCCCATGTGGAGACCGGTTCCCGCTCACTGGCTGAGCGTGGTGCGGGTGCGACACTGAGGGTTGCAATCCCGTTACTGGTCAGTAAAAAAAAGACAAAAAGGAAAAAATAAAAAAAGAAGCTTAATTCCCACTGTGACTGTTGAGGGTGGGAAATCCTCTTATAGTCATGGGAAGGTGAGGCCTTGAAGAGGTGATTAAGTTGATGGTTTAATGGTGGCTGTGGGTGTGGTTCTGAGGGCTTTAAAAGCAGAGCATGTGAGTCTATCCCTCCTTCTGCTCTACCATTTTCTGCCATGTGCGATCCCTGCACTGTTGTAAGCCATCACCAAAGAAGACCCTCATCAAATGTGTTCTCTGGACTTGACTTACCAACCCCAGAAACTGTAAGCAATAAATTTTGTTTTCTTATAAATCACCCAGTTCCACGTATTTTGTTATAAGCAACAGAAACGGACTAACACAGAGGACATATTTTTGAGCTCACATAGAACTTTCAACGACTTTCACAACTGACAAACTCCCAGGCTGCAAAGGGAGCTTTAATATTGTTAAGGAATCAGCATCAAACAGACTA
>NW_007726313.1:5873-6828 GCF_000696425.1 Galeopterus variegatus | reverse complement strand
TTACAGCTGTCAGGAACTAATTATTTTTGCAATCTGTCAAATACATCTGTAGCTACCTGAAGGTACAATTTATCATGAGTATAATTAAGCTGAAAAACTTATCCACCAAACATAAAAACATAAAAGATACATACAAAAATTAATAATGTGATAGCCTCTTCTGTGTAATGAAAAAGGTAATATTCATTAAGTAAAAATTTCTAATCTTGGGTATAAATTATAGTTTTAAGTACAAAATAATCAATTACAGTAGCATATTTAAAACTGTCACCTGAGATTTAAATGTGATCTCTTCATCATAACAAAATAACAAATAAAATTACCTCCTCCTTTGGAACAAAAAGTGATCAGCCAGCCAATACCAGCAGCAAAAGCAGTTTGTATGGCATTAACAAAATTTCCTTAAAAGAAAATAAAGCAAATTTCTCATCACCTATTACATGATAACAGAAAGTCTTCTAAATGATTTTTCTTTCTAATCTCACTCTCTTCCAATACACTCCTTCCTAAAAATCCTCTTGAGCATGTCAAATTCCTTCACTGTCTCTCCAATTTTTTCATCACATAAAATCTAAATTCATTATTTCATAAGAAAAAACTCATATTAGCAAGTAGGGCCTTGTGATTGGAGCTTTGTCTACCTATTCAGCCAGCCATATTTCTCCCCATACCACTCTACCCTATAATGCATCTTTTTGTCAGATTCATGAAGTATTGCCAGTTCCCAAAATATACAGTGCTCTCTTAAAGCTTCCTATTCATTTTCATGACAGATTGGGCATGATCTCTTTCAAGAAATATTTTCTAACCCTTCCTCTTTTCTTCAACGGGGTTGGTTTTATATCTTTTATACTTCCCTAAGTTTACCTCCATCATAATAGTTACTACATTGCATTTTAATTGTTTACTAATATCTTCCTCACTAAAATAATGAAGTCATTGATGGCACAGATTA
>NW_007726313.1:3218-4248 GCF_000696425.1 Galeopterus variegatus | reverse complement strand
AAATACCAATTTCAAAGTATCCTTTAAAATCAAATAAATTAAGAAAATAAAATTACCTGTCCAAAGTTCTGTCACTGTGCTTTTTACATGTTGCATGGCAAAACTCACTAAACTTTCCTTTGATCTGTCTCCGTGATATTTCACTGCAGCCTATTGATTTTTATAAAAAGAGAAATATCTTTTATGTTTTCTTTTTTAAAACTCACTAAAAGTAATACCAAATACTTTTGATCTTACATTGTTTTGAATAATGCAGTAAGTTCTGTCTCTCAGCAGTACAGTTTATTTCCAAATGATACCCTGAGAATCTTGATAGTACAGATTCTACGGAAGACATTTTAATAATACTATTTACAATAGTTGTAGTTTGTTTCATCACCAAAAACTTGGGGAAAAAAGAGATATCAGAGCTTTATATTCAATGAGCCAATACCTGTAAAACACTTCGTAAACTATGAAAAACAATATGGATACTGGATAAATTATGTTAACACAGAAACTGACACTGGCAAACATTTAATTTTGAATCAAAGTCAAACTAATGGCATCTAAAAGTATTCATAAAATAACCCAAAATGTGTATTATTGGAGCCTAATTAGATGGTACGTAAGAAACACTTAAAAACTGCAACATTCTATAAATTCACATACTGTATTTTCTCTAGTATTTCACTTGTTATAAAGTTCCACAAATCTAAAAAAAGCTAACTTTATCCCTTACCATTCCAGATCTAAAAATGAAGAGGCTGGGATAACTGTTGACTCCTTTCATTCGGCAAAGCATTCTATCATCGCCACAGTTAACAGCTCCAATTCGAAGTAATCCGTCTACTTCTTTAGCAAAATCTCTCCACTATGAGAGGAAAAAAAATGTTTTTCTCTGATAAGACCATTTTTCTTCTCCTGAACACACTTCAACCTATACATTCTTCAATGAGATAATTTTTAAAAAATAAAACTATAGATATGTGAAAGTACTTAATAATTATTTCTGATAGTTATATGTAATTACTAATAGAAAAAATCCCAA
>NW_007726313.1:0-759 GCF_000696425.1 Galeopterus variegatus | reverse complement strand
TCTTTGCTTAGAAGAAATGAACTGTACAAAATCAAGTGACTGTAATAAATCTTTTATAATTATATATGAGAAACATTATATAAATATATATATTTTTGCAAGTGGCACACTATTTCAGTTTTCTAAATTAAATGAGATTTTAATAGGGCAAAATAAAACTGAAATTTGATTTGAGGTACAATTTATTGCTCTGAAATAGAAAGGGAAGAATAAACCTATTTATCACTATAAAAATGATGAAAGTATAAGAATATAATCCAGCATTTATAATTTTCTAAAATGCAATGAAAAATGCAGCAGAACTGTGTTTTTAATACCCATTTTCACTTAAGTCACAGTTCAATTTAAATGTGCTTCTAAAATAACCACATAGTTCTCCAAATTCTGAAATTAAAAAGCTCTGAAATTGGAAGTTTTTTCAAGTTTATAGCAAGCTCACTTGGCATCCAAACCTGATCTCAACTGATATGGGCTATGTATTATTTTTACTTCTTTTATTTGATATACATACTTACACATTTCACTGAAGAAACAGTAATGCTTTTATTATAGTACACTGCTTCACATTCTATTATTAACATTATTTAATTTATAGCATAGATCATATTACCTTTCTAAAATCATTTATAAATTCCAAACACATTTGTACTGAAGAGTTTTAGATGAGATTGGACTTGCACTAGTTTTAGAAAATCATATGCTCACAAACTTACCAAATTCTCTTCTTTCCAATGTTATGATTTCAGGATCATCATCGTA
>NW_007726312.1:876601-881610 GCF_000696425.1 Galeopterus variegatus | reverse complement strand
ATCATTGGTTATAATAGTCAAGTCCAGGGTGTCATGAAGGATTTGCTGTATTTAAATGTTTGGTACATGACAGAAAGCTATAAGATTAAAAATTTTAAATGCTTGGATAGTTTCTTCTGTGAACTATTTAATGTGCTGTCTCATTATTCTGCTTAAAGTCTTTTGCCAGGAACTGTCAGAGGACTTTTTGTAGGTATTTCTTACACAATATTAAAAACATTCATTCTAGTATGAGTATTTGGTGGCAAATAAGGAAGAATCACTTTAGCAGTGTTTTTGATAAAGCTTTCTAGGGATTCTCTGTTTCTGTTCCCTTAGTGACAGAGGCCAAGCAAGAATTAATAACCTACCCTCAGCCTCAGAAAATATCCATACTGGCACCATCAGAAAAACAACCCAACCAGCCCCCAAGGCCAGGTGATAAGGAACCTGAGCCCAGGAAGCGTGAAGAAGGACAAGAACCACGCTTGGGACATCAAAAGAGAGAATCAGAAAGGTACCTGCCTTCTTCTCGAAGGGAAGGACTCACTTTTCGAAGAGATCGAGAGAAGGAGCCATGGTCTGGAGAGACACGCCAAGATGGGGAGAGCAAAAGTAAGTGGTTTGTCAGGTTATACAACAGACTGTGCCCACCACAGATGAGCATAGGTGTCCCATGCTGTGGCTAAGAGGCAGCTGTTTCCCCATAACCTAGTAGAACTGTACACAGCCTGATTACAGAGGCCATTGCTTCCTGTGGGCCTTGATGTACTAGTTAAAGGAATCTACATCATCCATATAATGAATTGTTATACAAATGCAGTAAGGCATGATTTTAGATTTCTAAGTATTGGTGAAGAAAATTATGAAGTATTTGTCTAGCGTTTCTTTATAGAACCAGTCTGCTAGAGCAGAGTAGCATCTGCAATAAAAATGACAGTCAGGCTCTTGGGAATTCAAAAATTCATTTTTCTCTCTTTCCTTGCACCTCTCCCATTTGTGCTTGGTTCATTCAGCAATCATGCTGAAACGCATCTATCGTTCCACTCCCCCTGAGGTGATCGTGGAAGTGCTGGAGCCCTATGTCCACCTTACTACTGCCAACGTCCGTATCATCAAGAACAGAACTGGCCCTATGGGCCACACCTATGGCTTTATTGACCTCGACTCCCATGCAGTGAGTTTCCCCCACCTTGGAATGGGCTAGGGACTCATGTCTAAAGAACCTTCAAGAAGGTTTGAGGGACTTGTTTATCATTTGAATATTCATGTACTACCTGGTATCATAACCCATCTTGTTCACTCCTTTGGGTTTAATATTCATTCAGGTGAACTGACTGCCCTTGAAAGTTAGAACTGGGAGGTTTTCCAGATCCATTTTTGTCTTGTGGCATTTATAATTTCCAACTTACACACTTGAGAAGAATCTGAATATTGAAACCTTTAGATTTTAGTGAATTTTCTAATTTCTTAGACTTGTTTTGCCCAACCATAGATGGTTTCATATTTGATGATTACAGGACAATTCCCTCTTATTCCTCAAAGTATTTAATAGATTCTTATGGCTTAAATTTTGTCTTGGCCCTTTTCTATGGAAATAATCTGAAGATAGTAATGACAATCATTGGTATGAAATTTCATGCCCAAAAATAAATGGGACTTGGTAAACTGTGTCTGTTGTGATGACAGTTCAGCCTAAAAGAAGAGTATTTGAATTTCTGAAATTTATACTGGAAACTGATGGACTTATCACTGTGCTGATTAGTCTTTCATTAAGAACTGCCAGTTTTTACCAGTGTGCTCTTACTGTTAAAATTATGACTAGAATATAATGTTTAGTAAATTTCTTTTTAGAATAAAAATCCATGATCAGTTCTCTTTCAAAGGACATGAACTTTTCTCTCTTTGGGTTCAAATGTGTCTTTGGTTTCCTAGGAAGCTCTTCGTGTAGTGAAGATCTTGCAGAACCTTGATCCACCATTTAGCATTGAGGGGAAGATGGTAGCTGTAAACCTGGCCACTGGAAAACGAAGGTAAGACACAGGGGTGAGTATCCCTGTCCTGCCCCACTTAAGTTTTTGGGAGGAAACTATTCTTTCTGGCAGGAGAGACAGATAGTAAGGCACAATGTCTTCCTGGCATGAGCTGCTTCCAATACGTGCTTATACGGTTTCTTTTTTTGAAGCCTGCCTTGTTCCAACTGTAGAATAGTTTTCTTTCTTAAATAGTAGTACTAGGTACTTTAGTCATTTCTCTTTTGATGGCCTGATATCTTTGGTTCCAAAAATGATGGTACAGTTTGGATATGCAGAAAAATCTCAATGCTTCCCTGCCCCTTGAAGTCCAAAGAAAATGTTGTCCTGACTTCCCACTAGCACTGGGAAATTTAATTCCTCTATTTCTTCACTCATCTTGACCCAGGAGTGGTAACTGGGAAGCAGCTGAATCAAAGAGACAGGCTTATGGAGATGGAGCAGATCTTTCTCTAGCACCCCCTACTCAATCACTGCTTTACTGCAGCAGATGACTTTGTAGGAGTCCTACAGCTCCTCCCCTTCAGGAGTTTCTGGACCACCCAGCCTGCCTGCTGCCTGGGTTGATTCCTTCCCCTGCAAAATGGGGAAGAGAGAGTTTTGCAGTGACTCTGTAGGATTAGGCACTCCTTAAGTGCCATTTGGTAGCAAGCTCATGACGTGTTGTGTTGTTTGTTGCAGAAATGATTCTGGGGACCACTCTGACCATATGCATTACTATCAGGTAGGCTTTAACAGGTGGAAGTGCTCTGTTAAAATCTTCAGATGACTGAAAGGGTGATCTTGAATTTTTTCCAGTGGGTGACCATTAAGATTAAATGGCTGTTGGATAGTTCTATGATTTTAACTTGCCTTTCCATTATAGGGTAAAAAATATTTCCGAGATAGGAGGGGAGGTAGCAGAAATTCCGACTGGTCTTCAGATACAAATCGACAAGGACAACAGTGTAAGTGAGCTTTTTAAATTTCTATTCTTTTTTGTTTGACTTGCTACTTATTACTTGAAATCTATGTGGTCGCAAAGTTGGTAACAGATACTGTTGACTGGGGTCAACATCCAGAAAGAGCACCATCTACATATTCTGCACCTCTTTGGGTTGGCCACCCCAATTCTTGAGTTGTTCTTGTTGAGTTTCCAGTAAGGGCTTCATTGGACAGGGATTAAAATTGGCTCTGGTTTTATCCCCTCTAGCATCATCTGACTGCTACATATATGATTCCGCTACTGGCTACTATTATGACCCCTTGGCGGGAACTTATTATGACCCCAATACCCAGGTGAGTTTTTGGGTCTGTTTACTCTGTCAGTGGTCCTTTTGAGAAAAGTACCCATAATTTATTACTTTGAGCATTTTATTCCCTGGATTCTCTGGATTTTCATTGCATGAAAAGTGGAAAGGTTTAAATCAATGGAAAATGAGCTATTGTCTATATAGAAAGTCAGTGCCTTGTGGCATTACAGGTAAGAATAGTGCTCCTCTTGGTAAAATGGACAGTGGGTGGTTTGGATGTGTCCTAGCCCCTGCATTGACTCAGGTTTGTGAGTAAAAGAGCTGTTATTTCCTCTGGAAGGGGAATTGTGCTCCTTAGAACTGAAATTGCTGAGAAAGTGAAACATTCTTTAGTCTTAACTGTTTTCAACTGTATCACAGCAAGAAGTCTATGTGCCCCAGGACCCTGGGTCACCTAAGGAAGAAGAGAGCAAGGAAAAGAAACCCACCAGTCAAGGAAAGTCAAGTAGCAAGAAGGAACTATCTAAAAAAGATGGCAAGGAGAAAAAAGACAGAGTAACAAGGGTAAGAGGACTTGTGAGTCTGCTGACTTTTACCACATAGTTACAGATTAAAATACAGGAGTCATAGACATAGGAGATCCAGGTTTAAGGTGTAAAGTTACTTTAAAAATACTCTAATTACCTGGTGTAGGCAGTCCCCTTGCCTCTTACAGCCCCATGGTAACTCTCCCTTTTACAAGTGGGAAACTAAGGATGGCAGAACAAAGTGACTCAGCTCAAATCTGAACGCCTCGGCTCCACACATTTTCACTTTTCTGCATTCCATTTTTAGTGCTTGGCTCTGTATACACATTTCTCTGGGTGTAATTGTAGCAGGGGAAACATTTTGTATTCTTTATTCACTTTCTGTTTTATCATAAGTATTTTTTCCACGTTTCTATAATTCTTTTTTATCATTTTTAGTGCCCTCATGGTAAAAATATACAAACTGTAGCCTTGTTTTTCTTCATCATTCCTGCATTGTCTCTTCTTTCTAATTTTATGCTGTCATAATATGAAGTATTTAGCATTTTATTTGTTTCTCCTTTTAAATTACTTCCTTAAGATACATTTTTAGAATTAAAGATTAACATTTTACATCTGATATAAAATCAAATTATCATCATCATCATCATCATTATCATTATTATTATTATTTGGCCAGTATAAGGATCAAACTCTGGACCTTGGCATTATCAGCACCATGCTCTAACCAACTGAGTTAACCGGCCAGTCTGAAAATCAAATTATTTTCTAAAGAATTATATTAATTTATCCTGACAACAGTTATACATTAGTGAAAATGGATGAATTTGCTTGTGGTTCAGTTCATAACTTATCTTTTTTTTCCTTCTAATACTGTTAGTTATTTATCTAGAGATACAGAAAAAAGAGAAGAGAGTACTTATATGTATCTAAGAACTTAGACTTTAGAGTTATACTAGCTTAATGCATCTGTAACTTAGTCTTTCTAACTATATTCCTAATTGTTTGTAAAATGAGGATATTAATGCCTATCTAGGAGGATTGTCTTGAAGACTGAAGGAGATAATGCTATATATAAATGTCTTATCTGGTTCCTGACATATGGTTATCATGCAACATATATGAAATGTTGTATTTTAAAGATTCTTTGTTTCAACATCACCATAGCTACATTGCAGATATTTCACAAATGAGGAGGTTTGGAAAAGTCAACCTTTTTTTTTTTTTTTTTTTTTTTT
>NW_007726312.1:865033-875765 GCF_000696425.1 Galeopterus variegatus | reverse complement strand
TTTTTTGTCCTTTTTGAGACCGGCCGCACCGCGCTCAGCCAGTGAGCGCTGTGAGCGCACCGGTCATCCCTATATAGGATCTGAACCCGTGGCAGGAGCGCTGCTGTGCTCCCAGCGCCGCACTCTCCCGAGTGCACCACGGGCTCGGCCCAAGTCAACCTAATTTTAACAGATTAACCCTTAACCCAATTTTCATGAATGAGTATCATGTAAAATTTACCTCTGGGTTTGATCAGTTTCAGGAAAGTGCCAGTGAGGGGAAGTCTTCCCCAGAAGATGTCTTCAAGAAGCCCCTGCCTCCCACTGTGAAGAAGGAAGAGAGTCCCCCTCCAGTAAGGCTAACACTGATGCCCTGGGCTGGAGCTGCTTCTGGGTGGAAATGGAAGCACAAAGGCTGGTGCCTCATTCTGGTGTTGGTTCTCTTTTTTTTTTAAAGATGACTGGTAAGGGATCTTAACTCTTGACTTGGTGTTGTCAGCACCACGCTCTCCCAAATGAGCTCACCGGCTATCCCTATATAGGGATCTGAACCCTTGGCCTTGGCGTTAGCAGCACCACACTCTCCCAAGTGAGCCATGGGCTGGCCCTGGTGGTGTTGATTCTTTAGTTCTCTACATCTCATGAATAAGGACTCTTCTTGAGTATAAGCTTGAAGTAAATTTTGCTGTCTGCTGATAGTAGTATTAATGGGGAATCAGAGGTGGTTATCTGTTTCCTTTGTCTCTAAACTGTGCCATTCCCACCAGACCAGGAGATGCTTGGCCATTGTAAAATTATAATCATGGTCTTGTCAGTTCTTCTCTAAATCACTGAGGAAACCCATTTTCTGGCCTCCATGTCTTCTGCCTTTTGTTGCCCATAAGAATCACTTACATGTGGAATACACACATGGTCATTTTTGTAGTCTGCCTGCCTGGCCAGAGTGAATGATGCTGATGCTGGTACCCATTTTTGAGATGCATTGAAGTGATAGTCTTAATCACTAATGATTCTAATTGCATACAAATATATAACAATAGTGACCGTGCTCTGTATTTTTATTTTGATTGATTGTAGATCCAGTGTCACACATCATTATTTAATAATTCCTATAAGGTACTTCTTGCCTGCTCCACATTATTAATTCAGCTTATTATAACATTTATCCTAACTATGTATTTGCCTTTACCTTACTCAGAAGATGTGTCTGTCTACCTGACTACTTGTCATTGGGGTTGCTTTTAGTTCATCTCTTAAATCCCCTTTGCTAGAGCCTTAATGAGATTCATTTTTTCTTTCCTCCATGGGTTATAGTGACTTGGAGGTGTTTACTTCTTCTCTGTAACTTTTTAACTCTTTTGCTATTTTCTATACCAGTTCCCCTTTCTCTTCTCCTCACCATTCTGTTGCTAGAGTTGCTTCTAAAGGTACCTGTCTGGTTTATTTCAATAGGCAAGGAGCAAGGTCAGGCTCTAGCCATGTTGTTTCCATCTGGGAAATGAGCACCATGGTCAGTGGGCCTATTTTGAACCCAATTGATAACTCTAACCAGAAGAGAACAGCAACAAAAAGTATCAAAACATAGGTCGAATATGGTGTTGATCCCTGGCCTTCTTTCAGCCTAAGGTGGTAAACCCGCTGATTGGCCTCCTGGGTGAATATGGAGGAGACAGTGACTATGAGGAGGAAGATGAGGAGGAACAGACTCCTCCCCAGCAGCCCCGCACGGTGCAGCCCCAACAGCGGGAGGAGCTGATCAAGAAGGAGAATGAAGACGACAAACTCACTGACTGGAATAAACTGGCTTGCCTGCTCTGCAGAAGGCAGTTTCCCAATAAAGAAGTTCTGATCAAACACCAGCAGCTGTCAGACCTGCACAAGGTATTAGGGGAATACCTCTCAAACTTTTGAATCCTATCACTGATGGGTATTACAGGGAATAAATAAGCTCATACCGGTCTTCAGTATAAGCTTATACTGATGGTACTCAGCTGATATCATCCCTTTTCTATCAATCCAATTCAAGAATGAATTGCTCTTCTACTTTCTGTTCATGAGTTGCTCTGAAATAAGGCTGTGCCCACTTTCAGAGAACTTCAGTGTGTAGACCCAAGGCAAGCAGCATGGCTGTGGCTAGGGCACCATATACAAAGGATGTGGAGCAGGAAGCTTACTTGCTGGGTTTCTTTTCTTAGCTTTGCCGTTAACCTAACAGTTGGACCACAGATTTTATCCAGCTCTGACAGTGTGCAGTTTTCCTCATAGGTGAATTAAATTCTGCCATCTCTTCATGTAGTAAGTATTGCTATAAGCCACAGCATAACAGCTGTTCTTGGGGTGTTAAACTGACATACATTGATCCTGCCCTGCAGTCTTCCCCTTTGTCTGTACTGACCAACGAGCCAAATTATGGACAATTAAAGCCTATAGATGGACTTCTGTTCTCATAGTAATTTGTGTCATACTCTTTGTGTAGCAAATGTTGCAAGAGTAAGTGATGAGACTGGATTTAAACTTTCTCTCACTACAGAACCCAAATTTTTACGTAACTAAAGGCTGAGAAGCTCTGCTTTTGATAAGATGTATACTATTTTTCCCAGCCAGCTCTGTGGAGCCTCTGCAAAGCTTCTAAGACTCTGAGAATCTCCTCCTGACAGTCCCTGGAACAGACTACCTCCCAAGTCTCTTGACCTGCTGGAATTCTGAGTCATCAGACTGACACATTTGCATATAAATAGCTAAAGAGATAAACAGGAAAGAGGAGCAACAGGTCTAGTGAATCCACAAACTCACCCCAGGAAAGTAGACTGTAGCACTTTTCCTTTCCTTGGAGTCATCCAATACAAAGAACCACCTCTCCAAACAAGAGCTGCTTTGGACTCCTAAAGTTTCATATATATGTGTGAGGGCTTGTGCAGTGGAGTGATGCTTGAGGAGTGGGGAATCTCAGAGACGTCTGTTTTTTTCAAGACCCTGGGGCTTCTTTTCCTGTTTCTGTTTCCTGTTTCTCTGGGGGCTTGAAAGAATGACTAGTGTTTGGGGATGCTGGATGTGGTGGTGGTAGGGAGAATGAGGGCATTTGGTTTTCTTCACTGGTGTGCTCAGATCCCCACTTCCACAATTTTCCCCTTAGATAAATAAGCCAGATTTTTGTCTTCCACATTTTGGAGAAAAATAGAATGAAGTTCCCTCTTGTGCCACACCACATAACTAATTTGTGTGACAGGCTTGGATTAGAATCTGGGTTCCCATGGTTGAGACTAAAGGTAGACCAGTTAGGGATTATTGTTTACAGTGATCATTTAGGAGAGTTGGTCAGGTGAACTACAGTTCTAAAGCAGCTATCAGAAATGGACTAGAGGCATTTGTTGGACCATTTTTCTAGACCCTTACTCACAGAATTCCCTTTCTTCTCAGCAAAACCTGGAAATCCACCGGAAGATAAAACAGTCTGAACAGGAGCTAGCCTATCTGGAAAGGAGAGAACGGGAGGTAAACTTTGGTGACCTGTTACTTCCTTGACTCCAACTCTTTCTGCTTTCTGGTGTAGACTTTATAGGCTGTACTGATGGCCTCCTTACAAGAAGACAGAGAACGTTGAGGCCTCAAAGTATGCATTTGTCAAAACTCATCAAATTCTACATTAAAGTGGGTGCATTTTATTGTTTATAAATTATACCTCTGTAAACTTGATATCTTTTTAAAAGGTGGTGTTAGGATCTCCAGGTAGGTTAAATAAATAGCACTTTCCTTCTTGCTCAGCTATTAAATCAGGTGAGAAAATGAAGGAGTTTTGGATAGGGTTGCTGAAATAGCATCTTTTACTATTAAAAGCTAAGTTGGAGGAAGTACCTTAGTGTGGGATCCAAATGGACTTGCTTCCTAAATCACGCAATTAGGCAGATTTACCTCGTCAGTCACAGGCTTCACCAGCCTGGGGCAGGTCTTACATGTTGATTAAGTATTGACCTATGGAGGCCACCTGCTTAAAGAATGGGGAAAGACAGCTGAGCCTGAATAAGCATGCCAGCTTACTCTTTCCAATTTCACCAGAGAAGTCACTGCTTTTTCTAGAAGAATATGTGAAGGTGAGAGAGATTCCAGGAGTTACCAGTTGAGCTGCCTTCACATTAAAGGAAATATCAGGAATGAGGTAAAGCTTCCCCACTCTCCAATCCCCTCAGGTGGAAGTCTCAAGTCTGCTCTTCTGCTTACCAACAGGGAAGGTTTAAAGAAAGAGGAAATGACCGCAGGGGAAAGCCCCAATCTTTTGACTCTCCAGAAAGAAAACGGATTAAATACTCCAGGGAAACTGACAGGTAAGACAGGAACTTTTCATTCAGCCTAGGCCTCAAGGCCTAATGTTAAAACCATCTTCTTCTTCAACTGTGCTGCTTTTTTTCTCTCTCAGGGAGATGAGATTATCAGGAGCAGGTTCTGTCTGAACTCCTTGAGCAAGAGATCCACTCCAGCCTTTTGATCACCTGTCTTTATACAGGGAATGTGTGGAAAATTGGCTGGTTGCTTTAGATGCTCAAAGCCAGGGCTGGAGTGACCATGGTTAGGAACCCATTCTCTCCTCATCAGTTATGCTACACCCTCCTTATGGGCCTTATAAGAATGTCATACTCTTTGGGCTTTTTCTCTAGGGAACCTCCATTCTCACATATAGGTTCTGAATAAGTGGTTGCCTGCTGATAGAGATATATGATCTCTAGCCTCATGTAGTTGTTTCCAGACAGATTGTTCCCAAGTCATAAGCCCAGAATTATAGAGAATTGGTTGATAACCCACTATGTATAGGCACTGCACTGAAAGAAAGTGAGCCGAGATACTGGGTACCGATCAAGCTTTATTAAAGGAAAAGAATCTGCCAAGCTGCGCTCAAAGTGGAGGGCAGCCTCGACTACCCTCAAGATGGAAGACAGCACCAGGTGTGGGGGTGGTAGAACTTATATAGGGTGCCAAGGGTAGGCTGATAAAATCAAGGAGAGGCATTATGCTAATGTGGAAGCTATGTGACCCAGGTGGAGAATTGTGCCCTTGCAGCAGCAAGAGGGTTTCTGTTTTGCAGAAGTCATGAGGCTTCTCATAAAGGGAAGGCGGGAGGGGTTTGGTGCTGGAGTGGAAGACAAGGCCAGGGGCTATTTTGTGCTTATTGTGTGCACAATGGCACCAGTCATGTCCAAAGTCTATCATGCGCTAAGTGCAAAGAATATTCAGGTGGACAAGACATATTATTTTTGACTGAACACAATAGGGAAAGCTAAGGTGTCTCATAGGGCAGATACAAAAATCCAGTGGGAAAGGTAAGGGCATTTCAGTTAGAGAGAACCGCATACACCATGGATGAAAAAGAGTAAGAGCCCATGATGCATTTGATGAGTTGCAAGTAGTTTGATGGGGCTGAATATTAGGGGTTATTCAGTGACAGGAGAGAAGGCTGGTCTAACATACGGAGGCCAGTTCACGAAGTTCATGTGCCTTGAACACCATGCTAAGGTTTTATCTTAAAGGTAGTGGGAGGTCATGAAATGGTTTTCAGCAGGGTATTGATCTAGCTTTGCATTTTGGTTGGTTGATAACCATGTGGAAGATGAGTGTGTAGAAAGACTAATGATGCAACCTCTGTGATTCAAGTGAGAGATTATGATTGCCTGAGAGAAGGCCGTGAGTGTGGAAAGGAGAGTGGATTAGAGAAAGGTGTCATATCCACCAGTTGTTGTGATCAATTGGTTGTCTGAGGAGAAGGAAAAGTCGCTGATGAAGTTCAGGTTTCTATTGGATGGCTGGGAGAAGAAGGGGTATTAAAGGCCTTGAAAGAAAGAGGGGAAAGGGGTGACGAGGGTACATGAGCAGGAGAAGAGGTGTAGTCACTTATAACAAGAGAGACTTGAGCAGTTCTCTGTGTTGGTAAGCAAAAGAACTAGTAGCCAGAGGAGGTTATCTCTGTGGGAAAAGGAGGTGATTGACTTAGCAAGGCCCCTGAGGAGGCTGGAGAAGGTCTGGGGCTCTGACATCCCAGCTTATTTGATAACAGCCCACAATAAGAGATGTATTTTTATATCATGGCCCAGTAATCGTGTGTATGTATGTGTGTAACTGAAAAAGAAGTCTTCATGTAAAATACTCCTTACTCCTTGTTGAGTGTACAGTGAACTCTGGTATTTCCATTCTAGTCTATTCTGTTTTTATTTTTAAGAAGTGCTAGGGTTGGTGCCAAGGTCATTGGGTCATTCTGTGTGAATTGAAATACAGTGGACTAGGACAAAGGTAGAGGAGTAAGCCGTGAGGAGGAAGGATACCTTAGACCCAAGTCAGTTGGGACGAGCCTGGGCTGGGTGCAGAAGAGACCATTGTCTATTCTCGGCAACCTTCATACCACATTCTCCTGACTCTCCTCCTTCTTAGTCTCCTTTCCTGCTCCTCTTCCCTTTCTGGGTAAGTCTGCATGTTCTCCGGGACTCTGCCCTCAGTGCTCCTTTATTCTTGCTGCTTTGCCCTCTTTGTCTGGACTGTCTAAGGTATCGAGGGCCTCAGCCACCACTAACAGGCTGACAAGTCCTGTGGCTCCATCCCAAGTCAGTTCTATTTTCTCAGCTCAAAATCACTACTTCATTTGCCTCCTGGGCATGTTCTCTTGGACACTTCTCAGGCTCTTCCTACTGAACAATTACTCATTATTACATTCCATATTACACTCCAGTCCTGCTAAACCTCCTATATTCCTGATTCAGAGTAGCAACCTCAAAGCACCACCATCTACCTGGTCTGACCCAGTCCTCCTCCTTTATTCCTTATATCTCATTAGTGGTCAAATCCTAATCAATCTTGCCCCCCATTCTAGCTCATCTTCAAACTAGACTCTTTACTTCCAGTCTTTGCTCCCTTTATTCTTAAGTCCATTCTCTACCCTACCACCAAAATGACTTTTGTAAACAGAAATCTGCTCTTGTAACTTGTCTTTTTGTGAACATGTACCTTGCTTAGGAGGAGTCCTGGGCTCCAAGTTTTCTTTATCTGAAGGATGAAGTTTAGAGGAATGATTTAGCTTAATGTGCAAGGCTTTTTACAGTCCAGCTACCAACAGCCTTACTTTTGTTAATTCCTACCACTCCTCTCCTGGACAAATTGTGTTGCTTCACTTCTTCATGATTGTGTCCTCCTTTCCTCTCATACTTCTTGTAGCTCACAAACTCCTCATTTGTCCTGACCTAATTCAGATATACCTTCCTGTTGAAATTCCTGCCATTTTCAGTGATGCCCCTTCAGAGTTTATGTTCCCTCTACTCTATTTTTATAGCAGATATCCACTGTCGCCACATCCATGATCAAGCTCTTCAATGTTCTGTAAGGATCTATGACATAATTCTTGCATCCTTCCTCATGAACAGGGCCAAATCTTGTCATTTCTGTATCCCTGGGATGAAGCCTTGTGCATAGATAGCAGGCATTTAGAAGTATTATTTAATATACTTTGTAGAAGGCAGATCTGAATCAAGAAAACAGAGGTTTTCATTAGGCTCACAAGCCAGTCACCTTGAAAGTGATGGTGTATAAATATGGTCTGCCTCTTTCACAGTGATCATAAACCTATTGACAAAGAAGATATTGACACTGGCAGCAAAGGATGGTGTGTCCAACAGGCCACTGGCTGGAGGAAAGGAGCAGGTGTGGGATATGGCCATCCTGGATTGGCTTCATCGGAGGAGGTGAAATAGTTTCCATCTTGTTGGGGGTTACGTGAACTTAAAATATGCTTCACTTTCTCTCACTCTCTGGCCTAGAGTGGTGTCCTTTCCTTTTAGCTGGGCTTTCTTCACCACTAGCTAAAGGACATGAGTTAAGGAACCCATCTGTCTTGATTACTAGGTTATAGCTTGGCATGCTGGGCCCTTTGGTTTGATTGGCCTTGGGAAAGGGAGGGAGAAGGTGAAATGGGATTCATTGTACTCTTAAAAGGAGTAAGCAGTGGGGAAATATGAGACTAGAATTATTTGGTAAAAAGAATCAGAGAACCAACAATAAAAGGTACAGGGCTGGCCAGTTAGCTCAGTTGGTTAGAGCACAGCCTTGTAACACCAAGGTCAAGAATTTGGATCCCCGTACCAGCCAGCTGCCAAAAAAATAAAGATAAAAGGTACAAAGGCATCTCTGAGAGGGATTGTCAGCAGAGGTCTTTGATCACTAAAATTTGGGGAGCGTGAAGTTAGTCCTGGTTCCCTTGAAGGACTTTGCTTCTCATATTTCAGGATAAACATCTGGAAGAGGTGGTAAAAGAGAACACTGCCCATTTTGTATTGGCTTGGTTCCCTTCTGCAAATGCCAGCCATGAGACATTGGCTTATCTCTTTCCTACAGAGCTTCTCATATCTTTTGTATTGAAGCCTGTATCCAGCAATCATAGCATCACCACCCTCCTTATTCATCATGGGTATTTGTTTAATAATGAAAGATTCTAAAAAGTTCTCCTATATCTTGCTCCTTACTGGTCCAGGAATGCTTGTGGTCAGAGACTAGCTCTGTGGCTAATTAGTAATTAGTTCATAGGGCACACTTGACTGTTTTTGTTTTGCAGACTGAAGGCCGTATGAGGGGCCTGAACACTGGGGCCCCAGGAAGAACCAGCAAGAGACAGTCCAACGAGACTTACCGAGACGCTGTTAGAAGAGTCATGTTTGCTCGGTATAAAGAACTTGATTAAGAATGGAGACAAGTCCCACAGGACACAACCTCCTTCATGTTTTGTTTGTCCATCTCTCCTTTTGTTTTGTTACTGTTCTTGCTGCTAGAACTTTTTTAAATAAACTTTTTTCAATGTGATCTTTTTTTGTTAAATTTTTCTTCCAAAGATGGGGTGGGGAGGATAATGGTAGGAGGGAAAGAATACCTTGGTGTGGGCCCATCTGAGGTGATGCTGAAATGGCAACTAGTGCTACAGTGAGGCCTGGAACACTGCCTGCTGTCAGTGTGGATGGTTGGGTTGCAGTGACCTTTGAACTATATAGCTTGTGTGAATGCTGTCAAATTTTTAAATTTATTTTCCTAATCTGATCAGTGAAATTATCATCTCTTCATTTCTATTTTTTTTGGTAACTGCTGAGGCTGATCATATTTTTATATGTTGGTTTCCTACTCATTAGACCTCTGAAAGTCCTCTTCAAACTTCCCCATTGTTGCGGGGGAAGGCTGGCAGTGTGGCAACTTTTTCTGAATGCCCTCCGGCTTCATACTTTGTGATCACAAGTTACCATTACTCTGCAGCCACTGCTCCAGCTCTTCTTTCCTTCATGGCTAAAATTCTCCAAAGAGGTATCTGCCCTCTTTCAAATCTTTCTCAATTTCACCATCATCATCACTCATACCATTTCACAGGATTTGCTTCAAGAGTGATGTTTTAAAAAAAAAAATTTATGGGCTAGCCAGGTAGCTCAGTTGGTTAGAGTGCAGTGTTATAGAACCAAAGTCAAGGGTTCGGATCCCCTTACCAGCCAGCTGCCAAAAAAAAAAAAAGAAAAGAAAAGAAAAAAATGAATAGAAATGTACTTAAAACTAAAAGGGCTATATAGCCTATGACCCTGTAGTGGATTGAATTATGTCCCCCCAAAACTCATTGAAAATTGAATTGTCTCCTTAGTTTTATTTATTAGAAATTTAGCCCCCACTGGGACTGTTAAGAGGGTGGGAAATCCTATTATGGTAATCAAAAGGTGGAGCCTTGAAGAGGTGATTGGATTGTAGGACCGTGCAGTTGAATGGATTAAAAGTGGTGGTCAGGGGTGTGGTTCTGAGGGCTTTAAAAAAAAAGGAGAGCCTGTCTTTCTCTCTGCTCTCTGTGCTTCCACCATCTTGCAATGTGAGGCCCCTGGGCCACTGTCGCCACCACCAGATAGACTTTGGACTTCCCAGCCTCAGAAACTGTAAGCAATAACTGTTGTTTTTCTTTATAATTATCCAGTTCTGTGTATTTTGTTATAAGCAACACAAAACGGACTAATACAGACCCTATTACAACTTTTAAAAATAATTCTTCAAGGTCACATATTACAGTACTAAGGATTGCACTTTTCAGAAGTCTCAGGGGAAGAATGTTCCAGAGAATCAATATTTTAGGCTTTACAGGTCATATGATCTCTGACGCAACAATTCAGCTCTGCTGTTCTTGTGAGAAAGCAGCCATAGGCAGTCTGTAAACAAGTGCTTGTGGCCATGTAAAAAACTTTATTTACAAAAGCAGGGCACAGGCCAGAATTGGCCTGCAGGTTGTAGTTTTCCAACCCTGGTCTAAGGGCATGGGTCTGTATTAATAAAGCAGGACCAAAAAGGGCTGAATTGTACTTGGTTTAAAAAAAAGGGTGGGGTGGGGGGAAGACTTGATTTTTAGTGAGTGGATGGGTAGTGAGGAGTGGGAGATAAAAGGGAGGGAGTATATACTAAGGTGAAAATATTACCAGCATCAGGAATAGTAAATATGAATTTAAATTGTCTGCCATGGTGTGTCCAGATATAATTCCCTTTCTCTTAACCTTTAATAAGTGTGTTTACCACTCCAAAAGGGAAAGCAAACAAAATCAGGAGCACCTTACCGTAGGAATTGAGAGCCCCATGTTCTAGGGCTTGCTATGAATAGTGCTGTATTACAGAAGATGGGCCATTTGAATCTTTTTTTTTCCACCAGTGGGGAGACATATGAATCTTTTTTTTTTTTTTGTCTTTTTTCGTGTCCGGCAACGGATCGCAACCCTCAGTGTCG
>NW_007726312.1:862063-864182 GCF_000696425.1 Galeopterus variegatus | reverse complement strand
TGATTTTTTTTTTTTTTTTTTGATGTGCCATTTGAATCTTTTTTGGGGGGGTGGCACCTGGCTGGTACGGGGGAGCCGAGGGAACTGGACCTTTGACGTTGATGTTACAAGGCCATACTCTAAACAACTGAGCTAACTGGCCAACTCCTTCCACTTATTCTTGAATCCACAAAGAGAAGAGAGTAGTATAGGTGCAGTTTTCCATTACTGATACCTTCCTCTGCCTTGCCGTGGTGTAATTTTTCAGTCTATATGTATGACCTGAGAATATGTTTCACTAAAAATATATCTATAAATAATGCCAGATAGCAAGTTATGCTAACTGAATGCACAGGAATTGCACCATCTTACTGACCAGTCAGGGTCCAAAATATCCCTTTTTTAATTTCCCAAGGATCCTTTGTTTCTGCCACAAATATTACACTTTTAGCTTTGGTAGTGGATTGATTTGTTCACTCGACAGACATTGAGTGTGCACCGTGTGTGAGGTACCAGTAGAGGCACGGGGGAGATAGTACTGAACTAGACAGAAAAGTCCCTGCCCTTCCCGAGTTTACATTCTAGTGGTTGAGGGCATGGACTCTGAAACCAAACTAGTTCTTATCCCAGTTCTACTACTATTATTAGCTCTGTATGACCTACTGTCTCTGTAAAACAAGGACAGTGATGGCTTTGACTAGGACAGCAGTGGAAGCAGCTAGAAGTGATCGGATTCTAGATATACTTTTGAAGGTAGAGTCAACAGGATTTGCTGACAAATTGTGTGTGAGAATGAGACGTCAAGGTTTTTGTTCTAATTACTGGAAGCAGGGAGTTGGCCATTTACAAGCTGGGGATGGCTGTGGAGGAGACGAGGATGGGTTTGGCTTTGTTAATTTTGAGATGCCAGTTAGACGTCTTAAGTAGTAATTTAAATTAATCCTGGAAAATGACTTTCCTGAGCCGTTGCTTTAGAGTATCAAACGGAATGATACTCTGAAGGTTTGCTTACGAGAATTCTTTCCATCTCCATAAACCTCAATTTCCTAACCTGCAAAATAGATTTAATAACCACCTCATAGGTTATGAAGATTGTTTGTAAAGCATCTAGCACAATAATATAACGTCCAGTAAAGCGATCTCGTGAAGCTGGATTAGACATGTTTTATATCGTGTCAGTGAAAGCAAACTGTACTCTCCAAAGCAAAGGCAGAGAATTACTATGCCTAATGGAGAGGAGCCCTAAAAACTAACCCGGGTCTGCAAAAGCAGATTGGCAACCCTGTCGTGGTTTAGAAGAAAGAAATACGCAAGAAATTAACTCAAGGCGAACAGGCTGCTCTGGCGACCAGACTTCCCGGCAGCCCTCGCGCAGCGAGGCACCTTCGCGTATTGGACGCCTCTGCAGGAGGTGAGAGGCGTGAACGGGAATAGGCGCGAGGCACTGTGGGTAGGAGACGGCCATCCGCGGGGGCGCCATTTTGTGGAGCGACCGAACACTGTTGGAGGTTGTGGGGCACAGAATCCCTACTCCTGCTGCTTCGGTCCCTCTTGGGGGTAAGTGCGGTGGCCGTCTATAACGACCGGTGGTTCTTGCCTTTGGGGCCGGTCCCCAAGCCTCGCTGTCAACTAATAAAGGCGGCTGATCAGCCCCAGCCTGTTCTCTCGAGGGGCTTAACTACCCTAAGTGGTGGAGGGCTGCGCCCCTCCTCGCCGCTAGCTCTGTCAGCTTCTAGAGGTCGTACCCACTCTCTCCCCTCACCCCCTAGCCCCACACACATCACCCCTCTCAGCCCCGGGCCCTCTTCTTTCGGGCTGTGAGTTTTCCCTTTGCCGGGACGCGTTACTGAATCCCCAGCCCAACGGAGCGGTGGAGCTGTTGCGTGTCCCTCGGGGACTGCTTGGGAGTACCCCGGCTGTCTCTGGCCGCCATCGCTCCGCAGATGCAACTGAATCGCTCTCTCTGAGAGGGTTGTTCGGTAATGGCCGATCTGCGGGCTGCGAACCTCTTGGGAGACGGAGGATGGGGGGCTGTGCAGGGAGGGAAGCCTGGACGCCCGAGTCGGTCACACAGGCCGTGGCGCCGCCATCTCGGCCCTGACACCCCACGGAGGTGGGTGCGGGCACCGCCCGGGAGACG
>NW_007726312.1:859612-860617 GCF_000696425.1 Galeopterus variegatus | reverse complement strand
CTAGATCTTCACTGGAACAATGGGTTCAGACAAACGGTAAGTTACTACAGTACATGCGGGGGTTTTTTGTTTTTTGTTTTCCTTTTTGTCTTTTTTTTTCCTGACCGGCAACGGGATCGCAACCCTCGGTGTCGCGCCCGCACCGCGCTCAACCAGTGAGCAGACTGGTCTCTATATGGGATCCGAACCCTCGGCGGGAGTGCTGCCACACTCCCAAGCGCCGCACTCTACCGAGTGTGCCACCGGGCCGGCCCCCAGTACACGCGTTTGATGTCAACATTTCAGTGGGGACTGAACTATTTGTTTAAAATTGTTTATCAAACAAATATTTGAGTGTCTTTTTTGCGCCAGGCATTGTTAATGAGCACCTTCATGAACCTGCTGTCACTAACTACAGTCTAGTGAAAGAATTAAAGTACTGTGTGAACCATGCTGTATAAATGAATTCTGGGATACCATTAGAACACATAGGAAACTTGTTTTTTCTTGTACACAGCCAAGGAAGCTTCCTGGAGAAAGTATCCTCTAAGGTAAAGCCTGATGGCTAAATAAGAATTAGGCAGGGAGGACAAGGTAGAGTGGGTCACTGAGGGTTCCCAGTGTGGACAACACCCTACACAGAAGCCAGAAGATCATACAGTCTGGCACTTAGCACAGTTCCTGGTTGTGGTAAGCAATCAATGAATGCCAGTTCTCATTATTGTCCCCTAAATAGGAAGATGATCCAGACTTATAGAGCTGAGAAACTTTTGTTTTGTTTTGTTTTGTTTAAAAAGATGACCAGTAGGGGGATCTTAACCCATGGCTCGGTGTTGTCAGCACCACGCTCAGCCAGTGAGCAAACCAGCTATCCCTATATAGAATCCGAACCCATGGCCTTGGTGTTATCAGCACTGCACTCTGCCGAGTGAGCCACAGGCTGGTCCTAAGGTGAGAAACTTTTGACCAGGTGTTACATGAAGAAAAAAAAAGTTACATGAGTCACGGGCTGGCCAAAGGGGCCAG
>NW_007726312.1:853565-859163 GCF_000696425.1 Galeopterus variegatus | reverse complement strand
CCCATATAGGGATGGCCGGTTCGCTCACTTCGGAGAGTGTGGTGCTCATAACACCAAGGCCCAAGGGTTTGGATCCCATATAGGGATGGCCGGTTCGCTCACTTCGGAGAGTGTGGTGCTGACAACACCAAGTCAAGGGTTTAAGATCCCCTTACTGGTCATCTTTTTTTTAAAAAAAATAATAATAGTAATAATAAAGTGCCAAAGAACTAGTGGAGAATTAAGATGAGGGCATTTGGCTGCTGTGGCACCTGTATACTTTCAGATCATTTGATTTGAACACACAACCTTTACTTATTCAGCCACCTGCCTTCCTGGTATTGAGGACAGTCCCTGTGATAGGTTAAATTGACAGCCCAAAGGGACTTCGGTAATATTCATGTCACATGTCATCTTAATGCTGTATCAATAGCCTGTTGTTCCAAATGACTTATTAAATTAACATTTACCATTTCAGGGTCTCTCAGTCCCATACTCATGTCATATAGTAGTCCTAGACTACTTGTTTTCTTTGATTCTTTTTATTAAATTTGTATACTCTAAATGAGGCCCTTATAGGCTGGCTGGTTAGCTCAGTTGAGAGAGAGTGGTGCTGGTAACACCAAGGTCATGGGTTCAGATCTCCATACCAGCCAGCTGCCAGGAAAAAAAAGTAAATGAGGCTCTTATAAACCTTTTATTTGCCTTGTAATTGTACAGTACTTTCATAAACCTGGTAAACAATTTATGAAAGAACTATTTTATTTGTGACATAAGCCTCTTGTTGTAGATTTTCCCATGAAGCCCAGTGTGGCCCAGTAACCAAAAATAAACATGTCATAGGAAATGGTATTCTCTGACAGTGCTTATTTTGGGTAACCATCCAATTATGCCTAACAAACTACTTGGTTAACCGCCTTATGGTCACTAAGATCTAAATTGGGGATGAAATGTGTAAACTATAGGTTTAAGAAAATATATAAAAAATTTGTAGGGCCGGCCCGGTGGCGCACTGCTATAGTGCGCCGCTTGGGAAGCGCGGTGGCGCTCCCGCCGAGGGTTCGGATCCCACATACAGACCGGCCGCTCACTGGTTGAGCGAGGGGTGGGGGCAGCGCCAAGGGTTGCGATCCCGTGGCCGGTCCCGGTCCGGTGCGGGCGCGACACTGAGGGTTGCGATCCATTGCCGGTCACGAAAAAAGCTCCCGCCGAGGGTTCGGATCCCACATACAGACCGGCCGCTCACTGGTTGAGCGAGGGGTGGGGGCAGCGCCAAGGGTTGCGATCCCGTGGCCGGTCCCGGTCCGGTGCGGGCGCGACACTGAGGGTTGCGATCCGTTGCCGGTCATGAAAAAAGACAAAAAGGGAAAAAAAAAAAAATTTGTACAACATTACCATTTCTCAAAAATATTCAGCCCAAACATTTGCTAGCTGTAGTTTTGGATTTAACATAAATTCCTGAAAATTATCTTTACATTTAAGGATGTAGATATCTTCCCAATGGTTAGCTTTGTAAACTAGAATTTGATAATAAATTTTAAGGGATACATTAAACTATTTGGATGTATCTTATAAACTGATTAGTGAGGGGTGTGTTATTTTAACCATGTTTTCTAAAATACAAAATGTAATTTACTTTAGATTGAAAATTATTTTCCCTGACAGAGTGAGTAGAACAGAGCGTAGTGGAAGGTATGGTTCCATCATAGACAGGGATGACCGTGATGAGCGTGAATCTAGAAGCAGGCGGAGAGACTCAGATTACAAAAGATCTGGTGATGATCGGAGAGGTGATAGATATGACGACTACCGAGACTATGACAGTCCAGAGGTAAGTGACTCGCAACTGTTTATGGAGTTGTTAGAATTATAAATTGTATGTACAAGATTTTTGAAATGAAATAAGTATGCCAAGTATGGAAATATATCCTCTTGAGTATTATATTTAAACTCTTATTCTGAATTATATTTGAGTTGACTGTAACCCCCAAAGACAACCTGAGCCTTACAGTAATAGAAATAATAGCCAAGGTTTACACAGGACTCACTATGTGCTCTTTTGAATGCTTTACTTGAAGAAGTCATGTAGGTCTCATTGAAACCCTATAAGGTAGGTGTTATTCCCATTTCAAAGATGAGACCAATCCTGTGCCTCATACTATGTTTTGAAATAAATGTAAGTTGTAGTTTTGGTCATCTTAACATTTCTTTTCACATTCCTTTCCATATGTGTACACAGCTTTGTTTAGAAGTAATTATGCTACTCATATAACTTTGCATTGTTTTCCTCCTTTTTCCATGCATATAATCTTCATATTGTAACATTGTGTGTTGGTGTAATATACAATGGAATTATTAAACCATTCTTCCTGAAGTAAATGGTTGTTGCTGTTTTAGAAAACACTGTAGTGGACATCAACACAGAGTACTCATATCGTCTCCATTGACTTTCTTCCTAAGGGTAAATTTTGTGAGTGGAAAGCCTGAATCAAAGGGTGCAGAGTGATTTCAATTGTGATTTTGTTTATTGTAAATCAGAGAGAGCGTGAAAGAAGGAACAGTGACCGATCTGAAGATGGCTATCATTCGGATGGTGACTATGGCGAGCATGACTATAGACACGACATCAGTGATGAGAGGGAGAGCAAGACCATCATGCTGCGCGGCCTTCCCATCACCATCACAGAGAGCGATGTAAGGGGAAATGACAGTTCTAACCAGCAGTCCAGTAGGCAGAACAGACTTTAAGCTTCTGCTGTTATTTTCTCATGTTACTTTATCTCAAGCTAATATCTGAACTAGTGAAATATATTTGTCTTTAGGGTGGAGTTTTCTGAACTTGGTTCAGAAGTAAATTACCATTTATATTTAAGCTTTGAAGCTCATTGTAGAGTTTTCAGAATCTTCTTATCCACAGGGAGCGGGTCTTTTCTTCAGTAGTTCTTAAAAGGTAATCAGTACACTTTTATTGAATTACTTATTAGGTGAGGGTGTATTGTAAAAACAACCTTCTTTATAATCTGAGCACACTTTGATTTGATGAAAATTATACTATCCATTTGAAACCTCACAGAAGCCTGTAGAAAAGGAAGGCTGATTCCCTACCTCAGTTCTTAGACCGGCCAGTGAGGGTCTTGGTGTAGCAGTACCTGATTTCCAGCAGCATCTCTGGTATTCACTCCCTTCCAGCTACATCCAGCACCTACTTTCCCAGCAGGCCACTTTGGATATGTCCATTGTTCTACATGTGTGCCTTTTTCTGCTTGGAGACTCCTTTATGTGTAGCCTTTCCTGATCTACCAGGCAGAATCTCTTCCTTATTCTCTTCCCAAGTCACTGTATTCATGACTTTTCTGTAGCATCTTTACTGTGGCTATCAATATATGTCTCATTTCCACCTCAAGACTGTAGATCTCTGGCCGGCCCGGTGGCGCACTGGATAGTGCGCCGCTTGGAAAGCGCGGCGGCGCTCCCGCCCGAGGGCTCGGATCCCACATGCAGACCGGTTCCCGCTCACTGGCTGAGCGAGGCGTGGGAACAGCACCAAGGGTTGCGGTCCCGTTGCCGGTCCCCGGTCCGGTACGGGGGCAACACTGAGGGTTGCGATCCGTTGCCGGACACGGAAAAAGACAAAAAGACAAAAAAAAAAAAAAAAAGACTGTAGATCTCTGAAATCAGACCTCTGTGTCAACCAGTCATCTTCATGTTCCCAACCCTTGGACATAGTATGCTGCTCAGCCAGTGTTGGTGAAATGAATGTGACGTTTTGAAACATGTTTTTAAAATATGTAAATGCACAGAATTGTGCCAGTATCTATTGTCCTGGAGTAGTCAAAGTAGTATTCTGACTAATGTTTAGTTGACTTTTAGACAAAGCTGAAGATAAGTATTGGATTTCTAAACATTTAGAAACAGCTTTTGGTATCTCAACACTGGAAGTAATGAATGTGATGAATCTGAGATGAAAGTGAATGGTGGGTAATCATTTCATTATTTGTGATCCACTGCATACTTGCTACACCATCTGTGCTGTGTTAGATGCTATGGTGATGCAGACCCATGGATCCTGCCTCGAAAAAGATTATGGGTGAATAGTAAATTCAGCAGATAATGCTGACAATGCAGAATAGAAAGGGGTCAGTGTTAGAAGAGGTCCTGTTGAAAGAGGTCCTGCTAAAGGGATCTGGAAGCTTATTTAAGGGAAGTATAAGCTTAGTATATAAGCTCATACTAGTGGAGGGTAAGGAAGGGCACCATGAAGATATTAGTTGAGCTGATTCTTGAGAGAGAGAAATGTTTTGGTCTGGTGGAGAACTGGGGGAAGACTATGGTGGGTAAGCCCTCTAGGCAGGGGGATCACACGGGCAGACCTGGGAATAGAATCTAGATAAGGCCTGACAACCAGCTTGTTTTGGCTGGAGTCTGAGGCATTTGGCAGGGGAGAGGCAAGTGGGAAGGTGCTGTTTGGGCTGGAGGCTAGAGTCTGAAAACCCAGCTAAGCATAATAGAGTTACTGAAGGCTTTGCCTGGTAGCAGAGGCTATCTATGCAGGTTAGAATGATGGGGGGAAATAATGGTAGTGGGTAGTAGACAGGGAAGGCAGAGCTGAGCTTAGGTAGTGGCAGCAGTGGGGATGCGGAGTAGGGAATGCAGGAAATCCTGCAGGAATTAATTCAAGAAGGCTTTTACTGATGGATCAGATTGTCCCCATGAACATGGATCTGTTAGGCATGTGGGATCTGTGGAGGAAGTGGATAGCATAGGGAGAGTAAAGCCCTAGCTGGCTTTTTGGGGTTGCCCTGATGATAATGAAATAGGATTGTAATGCTGTGTATTTCAGGCTTCTTCAGGGAAATGGAGGTGGCTACTATAAGAAGGCTGGTTTTCAAAGTAGAATTTTCTGAGGTTGCCAAATATGGTACAATATTCTTAGAAAATTTGCTTGTTGGGATCTTAATATTTGCAAAATGTATGAGGAACTCTAAAGAGAATGAATCTCAACAATCCTTCCATCACATCAGTCAGTTGTTTGATTTTATCAGTGATCTGGCAAACCTCAGCTGTCTTGTTTACCAAGCGGATACCCAGACATACCAGCCTTATAACAGACTAGATGAAAGAGAAGATCTATATGCTCCTTTGTTGGCAGGCCCAACAGGCCAAGTTGAAAGCATTAGAGGGATGGAGGTGGACTTGGAACACAGCTGTATATAACATGCTGTAGTGGGAGTTTTGGATTATAGTTCTTCTGTTACATTTTGTTATACTCTAGCCAGGATTGAACGTATTTGATGAGGGCCAGCCCGTGGCTCACTTGGGCGAGTGTGGTGCTGATAACTCCAAGGCCTCATGTTCAGATCCCTATATACGGATGGCCAGTTAGCTCACTTTGGAGAGCATGGTGTTAACAACACCAAGTCAAGGGTTAAGATCCTCTTAGCGGTCATCTTTAAAAAAAAAAAGAAAGAAAAGAAAATTTTGAAAAAAGAACGTATTAGATGAAGTGTGAAGATTTTGTTCAATCTGAAACTTCTGTTGCCCCCTCCTGTGTGCGCACGTTCTCTCCCTCTCTCCCTCCCTCTCTCCCCCTCTCCCTCTCTCCCTCTCTCCCTCTCTCCC